>NC_022034.1:38543863-38557655 GCF_000317375.1 Microtus ochrogaster | reverse complement strand
AAAAAAGTAAGCCAGAAATTTTAAAAGTTCTCTAAGGGGGAAAAAAAGTGACAGGTCACAAAGACAGACAGACTCAGTGTGAAAGGAGTAGGCAGAGCCAGGCTCACAGTGAATTGGCCCAATGGCTAATAGCTAACAATGAAGGGTATAAGGACTTCTACATCACCTAACACAAAGGGACAGACTTAGTAGTTCCTGTTGATAATAAGTGAAATTAGCAACAGAAAGAGAAGAAGTGCTAAAGTGGAAAAATCATCAAGGAAAAGACTGATTGAAACAAGAATCTTGCCACTGGATGCTAAATCTGACTTGACAAGATGAAGAGACACCTGGATAAGGAGCAGTATATTTACAAGCTCTTAATGTATCTCCCACAAATGCTTTAGATTAACTGCAAGAATATAAAATATAACAGTAACTAACCATCACATATGGAAAATCAAATTCAATTGGTACCATGCTGAAAAAAAATTAGTATTAATACTGAGGCAGAGAAGCAGGGTATGCAAGCCTTAAGGACGTAACATCTCTAGTGGGAATGAATAACCCATTCTAAGGAAATTAAAACCACTCAAATGAAAACTATTTTAATCTTAAAAGTGTTAATAATGTTCCAAATAAAAATGACTTTAACAGTAAAACACAACACCCAACTGCAGAATATAAATAAATGCAAATATATATAAAATTCTTATTCTTAAGAATGTATACTGATGCCTTTGAGAGAGGAAGGTAAAACATGCAATGCTCAGGGGCTGAAGAGATGGCTCAGGGGTTAAGAGCACTGGCTGACCTCCCAAAGGATCCAATTCAGTTCCCAGCGCACACATGACGGCTCACAACTGTCTGTAACTCCAGTTCTAAGTGGATCCAACACCGTCAACAGACATACATGTAAGGCCAAACATAAATGAACAAATAATTTTTTAAAAAACAAAGTAAATGTAACCTTCAAATGATTCAAGAAAAAATATAAATAAAATGATAAGGTAAAAGAAGCCAAATATTAACAAGAGCTTAAGCTGGGATTGGTTATGTGGATATTATTTGTTCTTATAATTTGTAAGTAAACTTGATATTGGTTCCAATAGCAAGCTCAAAATGTGAGAATGTGTTTAGGGAAATGAAGGTAGAGAAGAACAAACTAGCATACTGAGAGAGGGGTCCACGGAAACATGCCAAAAAGTGCACTGGTGAATTAGCTCAAAACAAATTACAAAAATTTCTTCCACCCCTAGGAACTCTAGACCAGATGCCACTTCTTCCTAATCACATTTGGCCACACTCCTGAAGTTAATTTAGGTGCAAGTAGTGGCCAGTAAACTTTATACAGAGAGAGACAGTTCTGCAGAAGCAACAATTACATGAACTACTGGAGTCTGATTGCAAAAGCGATATACTGGGTAACCCTGACCACGTGACATAGCCTCTCCTTGCATCGCAATTTCCTCAGGAAGACTTAAAAGTGTCTTCATACTGGCTGTCATCAGTATTAGAGAACAATGTAGTACTGACCCACAGATTCAACAGGCACTGACCTTGCATCTCCACTGCTCCCAAGACAGCTGTGGAGACACTAACTAAACAACAGTGGGTTTTGTCAGATAAAATTTAAATAAGAGTATTGCCTGCCTAAGGGCTACATCAAACAAGAAAGCAATCTGAGAAAAGGAAAACGTCAGAATCAGATGAAGTCAACTTGGAATTTCAGGCTTTCCATAGACTTAATAAGGAGAGCATCTCAGGGAAGTTCAGAAGAACGTGGGTTATGGTGTCAGCAAGCAGACTCGAGACTATGGCGACTTGGTCACCTTTAGCTTCACACTTACTCAACAACTCCCACCAACAGAATCAAAGATATGTTTTTCCTCTATCCAAATACATGGCTACTTACTTAAAAGCATGAGTATTTTCTGCTTTGTTTTTTTCATTCTTTCTGTAAGAGTTTTCCTAATTAAATAAATACTATGATTCTATACATCTCTACAAGATATGATATGCTGTAAGACATCTGTGAAAAAATAAGCCTGATGCTCCCCCCAGTGGCTTACTTGGAATAAAACCCACAACATTCTAGTCACATCCATCAAATGACAAAGTGTTAAATATGAGCTATTATACAAGAAAAGTTTGTCAAGTCAATCTCTCATCCAAAGCATACTATAACCTTCACTGCTATAAATAAGCAAAATCTATGCATTAGTGTAACAAATAGACTTATATACCTGTTCCAACAAACGGATCAAAGACAACATCATTTTCTTTCACTTTTGCATGGTTGGCCATGATGAACGATAAGCCAGCATCCATACTTGTATTTCCAATAAAATGTCTCTTTTTGACACTATATGATTCAATTAGCTCTCTTTGCCCATCTGCAATCTAGATCAGAGATTTTTAAAAGTTAGTCTAGCTATACAGAACAGACTCAAGATAATTATTCACAATAAAAATGATAGCACCTTGCTAATGAGAACTTTTCCCCACTTATTACTGTTCTAAACTTAATCCTTCAAAAATCACAGGACTGAGACCGTTACAGTCAATCTTTTTACTTCTCTAATGCCTTTCCACCTACTTTGTGCTTTCAAACCAAGTAGGAATCAAATTTAAATATAATTATTCTAGGGCGTGGTCTTGAGTTTTCTCATCTCTCTTTTCTCTTTCTCTGAAATGACAAGCATCCATAACATGGCTCTCAGCTGCCATCCACCTATCCAGTCTCAGGACAGTAAGCAGACACTTCTATAACTCCATCTCCCCTCAGAACGGAAGACACAGATTTGAGGTTTTCATGAGAGACACTGCACCGGCCCAGCACTCTGCCCTCTCTCTGTCTCACTAAAACAGTATCCCTGACATTCTGAGAAATCTTGTTTCCACCATCAGGAGTAACCTCCATTTCCTAGGTCGTCTCTAACAAGCTCCTTATGTTTCACAGAAATCTCTGAAAAATACCAATTATAATCACATGCTTTTCAGCAATTTTAAAAAATAAAGCAGTTCTGATTCCAGTTGCTTCCAATTTTTACATATAAAAAAAATCAAATACAAAGGTAGGCATGGTATCTGTTTTGATCAGAGCTCTACCACTGATCCCCATCCCCACCCTGCATTTAGCTTTCAAAAAAAGAAGTAAGATAGGTGGAAGGAACTTGCTTACCCATCTACCAAAATAAATATTATGTGGAGTCTCAGGGATGCGGTTTGGGTCCAAACCATAGTCCTCCAAAACAGAGAATACATGCTGTGGTTTCTTTAAGTTCACTTTTCCTTCAAATGGCAGAAATTCAAGGGCCTAAAAAAAGAAAAAAAAGTAATTCGTCAATAGCCTTTTAAGAGAACAGCCAAACATTGGCACCAATGCTGTCAACTACATCCATATAAAACCTGAGAAAGCTTGGAAAGGAATTCTAGACACAAAAGAACAGAGGTAAGTATAACTTTTTTCAGATGGGCTATTTGCTGGCAGCGAACAGAGGCACCATGACTCATAAGTGGCTTTTATACATAAAGCAAAATAAAATAGTCTACAATCCCAGAGAGCCTAGATAACAATGAGGACACTAAGAGAGACTTACATAGACCTAATCTACATGAAAAGTAGAAAAAGACATGATCTCCTGAGTAAATTGGGAACATGGTGACCATGGAAGTGGGTTGAAGGGGAGGGGAGAGGCAGGGAGGGCAGCAGAGAAAAATGTATAGCTCAATAAAATCAATTTTAAAAATAGGAAGAAAAAAGAAAAGGCTTACCAACTCAGCATAAGAAAAGGCAGATTCTGACTCTTTCAGGAGACTAAGCATTTGAATAGTTTGTGAGCAGAGTGCTACAAATTGCTTAATGGCAGCATAGACCCACTGTGTGCCTTAAAATGGGGCTGTGAGCATGGCTTACAGAGCTGGAGCAGAAAGGACCTCTGTCATGTTGAACTAGGCAGAACCAAAGGCAAAGCAGCCTTAGTTCTAACCATGACACTTAACATTTAAAAAAGCACTCCTGGTCAAAAAAATTAATTGCAGATACACACACAATTAAGACAAATTAAAATAAAAAAGACCTCTAAATGAGTCACAGTGTTGGAAAAAGGTACACAGGCTGAGGAAAAAGAATATAGGCAGTTATAATATAAAAGGGTACAGTCATAGACTAAAGGAGTAAAGATAATAACCATTAAACTTGCAGAAAAAGTAATGGAGTAAGAAAAAATAAGCCATGTAAAGATGCAATATACACAGAGATTATGTATAATATTGTGTTTTCTTTGAATTTTTTGACTGAGAGTAAGCTAAGTACAGAGAGACATTTGATTCTGGGGGCTGCTAAGCTAAATCAATATATATGTTTTAAAGGTATCTAGACTTCAAAATTTGGGTCTAAGGATATGTTGCTTTGGAAAAGAGGTTCTGCTTTTGTTTCCACAAAAGATGAGGAACCTGTGGATTCCTTCCAGACTAATGTGATTTGATGGAATAAGAAGCCCTGAAAGGTATCTGTGAACCACTAAAAATTCTTTCCAAACAAAAAGCAGGAAGCAGTTAGGAAAGAATTATGCCCAAATTCCCAAATATTGTTTATAAATGTTTGCTTACATTTAAAGAGGGATATGTTATAGAGATGAATATTTTGCACTGATCTGTATCTTGGTCCAATTGATACAAACTTAAGATCAATTTTGTTTTATATATATCTATATCTATATATATATATAGATAGATATTTGTTTTTATATATATATGCTCTTAAAATATTGTATTTGTGCAGCTCATTTAAAATGCAATGCATAATTAAGAAATACAAATTAATAGATAGTCATCTATTAAATTAAGCTTGTAGTCATGTTAGGTTTTCTAGATATACAGAGATATATTTCAGGGTAGCTATTCTTCAAATCTTTCAAAGACTTACAGAATATGGCATTTAAATGCTTTAAAAACTCAGAGGACTTTTCATGACGAGACACATCTGCTCCTGGCAGCACCATTTACTTCAAGAGGAAGATGGGCATCGAAGAGGCTCCTTATGAAGTTGGTTAGCCATTTGGGCAAGAAACTGCTTTTACCTGGAGTGCTTTGATGTTATGCTGTATGACCTGGACATACAGGACCCACAGAAAAATGACTGCTAAACTTGCCTAAACTAAAGGTGAGATGGTTCTTTGGGGTTCCTGCTTCACCAAAGAGTCTGCCAGACATTCTGTAGGACACAGAAGAAAGCAACTGACAAAATGCCAATATAGGTGGAACTCTCTTTGAAATTTCCTGCTTCATGGAAAAGTGTGCTGGATACTATGGGCCTGTAGGCTGAAGATGGATGTCCCAATGGTACAGAAGAATTTTGGGTGATTGTCCAGGCAGCGAGATGTCTCTGTCAATTCTAGAGTTTTGGAAGTTGCTTATAATGTACTTCCTGTTAACTCTGGTAATATTATATCCTTCTAGGGCCTTTGATGGAGTTGAAGACTAGATAGTTATAGTTTTCCTTAGTTATGATAAAAGATAAAGTAGATATAAATACTGTAACTGTAATTTTTGGTTGATAACTATTTTGTTGTATGTAATTTTGCCATGCTAAAGGTAAAACCTTCCTCCTTTATCAGACAGAAAAGGGGAGGTGATGCAGGATTCCCTTCTGTATACTGTGAATATGTTTTATTGTCATTGGTTAAGAAAAAAGCTGTTTTCAGCCAATGGCTTAACAGAGTAAAGTCAGGTGGGAAATGCAAACAGAGAGAGACAGACAGACAAACAGACAGAGAGTAGGCAGAGTCAGGGAAACACCACGCAGCCTCCGGAGGAGAAAGACATCCCTCTCACCTGCCAGTAAACCACAAGCTTCATGATAAAATAAAAAAAAAAAAAAATACAAATGGGTTAATTTAAGATGTAAGGGCTAGCTAGAAATATGCTTAAGCTACTGGCCAAACAGTATTGCAATTAATATATTTTCTGTGTGATTATTCCAGGTTTGGGCAGTTGTAAATGAACAAGCAGTCTCTGCCTACAAATTCTAATGTACTACAGGAATTTATAAAAAGAATCATAGAAAACAGTGCTTATCTAGTAATACATGCTGTGTGGGTCTGATGTCACAACTACACAAGATACACATACACAACATAGAAAGCCTGAACAGACATTACATATTCACATATATCAACAGCTAGAGTATATTTAGTCCGCGGGCTTCGGTTCAGCTAATTTCACTTACATCTATTCGTTTGACTTTTTCTTCTTGAGTCAATGTTTTATTAAATGTATGAATCTTTATTTTATATGTAGACTCTGAATGTAGAAATGGAACCTAAAATAGAAGCAGATAAATTTTGTAAGCATATGCATTCTACAGAACAGGCACACATGCCTACGTAAAATCACATTTCACTACGCACCATCTTCTCCACAGGGTAATTTTTAAGAGAAGTATACAGCTCCTCAGGAGATTTTCCATGACCCCATAGTTCAAATATAGACCTAGGAAATAAATGGTTGGTACTAACCTCAGTAAAGAACTTAGTTCACACAGCAATACATAATAGTTATTTTGCTAGTTCTTTATGCTTGCTACAATAAAACCATTATTGACCATGCTTTCTCATCTATTCATGAGAAATGCATATGCTGGAAACAAACAACAATATAACCCCAAACCATACAAAGAAGCTGAACCTGACATGAAAGATGGGAAATCCAACATTAAGTTAGGGGGTTTTCCAATTTTTCATCATTTATCCACATACATAAATATATATGCCTATATTTGAGGGGGACCAGGGACTGAGCATAGGGTCTTATGTGTGTTAAGCATGCTGTCAACCACTGAACTATACCCTATGCCTTTTTTATTATATACTATACTGGATAATATAAACATTGCAACAAAATCTCATGGCACTGTTAAGAAAAGCTGCAGAAAATCAAAATTTTCTAAACACTTTCCCCATTAAAAAGGGGAATGGTAAGCAGAAAGAAAAACATATCATTACTATTTAGTTATCATTTGTTAAAATTTACTACACAACTCAAAACGTTGAGCTCTAATAAAGTGAGTACCTAGGGTTTGCTATATGTTTCATTTTGTGGAATATACAAAATATTCCATTTGAAAGGGGCTAGAGAGATTGCTCAGTAACTAAGAGAGCTTGCTGCTCTTGCAGGAAACCCAATTTGGTTCCCAGCACCCACATCAAGCAGCTTACAACCACCAATAACTATAGTTCCAGGGATCCAAGTCTATCTTTTGGCCTCTGAGGGCATCTGCACACATGTATACATTCAGGCAAAGAGATATGTATATAAAATAAAAATACATAAATAAATCTTCTAAAAATCCTTACTAAAACAATTTTAATCTAATTTTAAGCCTAACTCAACCTCAGAAATTTTTGTTTTTAATGTTTTTAATATGACCTTGGATGTCTAGTTTATCTGTAGGTTGCATATACAATCTTTGAAAGTGAACTCCTCTTCTGTTGAATTTAGAGCAAGCAAGTGATGCTACTCTTACTTAGCAGTTTCTTTAGGAGTAGCTCAACCACAGAAATAAAGAACAACTAAAAGGAAAATGTTATATATTTTACAGTATTGTACAATTATTCATTTTACTACTTATCAAAGATATGCATCAAAAGAAATGAGCTTTCAACATATTTGTTTTGAGTACTCAAGTAGCTATTTTAAATGTAATATCCCTTACTTCTGGAATTCAAAAACTTCAAACAACCATAAAACAAAGTGGCATACAAATAGTCGTTTTTATTTTTGTTGTTGTAGTTCCCATTTTCTAGTCATTTATATTTAATAATAAGATCTTTAACAAGCTGAAATTTAAGAAATTAGATTTAGAATTATGCATCCTTCTCAACAGGAAAGTTAGATAAATATGGAGGTGACCGTCATACTATAACATTACAAAATATTGCTATATTCTTTTCATTCCATTATTAAAAACAAAATCTAAGGAAAAATATTTCAATAATCTTTCATTATATTCAGGGAAAAATGGAGCTAAGTGCCAATCAAAAGAATTTAAAGAAAAGAAAAATAAGGGAGGCTAAAGATAAAAATCTAGAAACAAGAATGAGCAATGAACAATTTATTTAAAAATATGCTTGTTAGAATTCATTTCTCAACTGGGCAGTGGTGGTACACACCTTTAATCCCAGCACTCATGCATGGGCAAGTGGGTCTCTGTGAGTTTGAGGACAGCCTGGTTTACAAAGTGAGTTCCAGGACAACCAGAGCTACACAGAGAACCTCATCTCAAAAAACCAAGGGAAAAAAAAAGAACTCATTTCTTTAACAAATATACTTCATGACAGTTCCCACATTTTAAAAATTTAAATTTACTAATCTGATCAACTGCAAATCGAAAATGAGAAAAGCAGTTTTAGATTTTGTAAGACTTGGTGACACTGAGTGCAGCATTCCTTCATATCCATATTCATTCTAGGTAAAGGTATGTCATTCCAGGGTCCTCCCGCTGCACGTGCAAGCGTCCGTCACCTCAGCTCCAGAAGGGGACTCTGTAAATCTATGTAACTCAGGCTAAGATGATCCCCCCTCCACGACCACCCTCCCAGCCTCTCCCTCCTTCCCCGGCACAGAACAGAGAGTGGTTGTGAGCCCGTGTGTGGCATGCAGCACAACACGAGGGGTTTCTCTTACTTGGCACACACTGTCCGTTTCATTAAGTTTCTGGCAATATCTTCAGAGGGAATGTTAAGAATCCAAAATGGAGACTGAAAGAAAAAAAAGCATGTAAAGTATTAAAAGGCTCCAAGGTCTAATACACTTTGATTCAGGAAGACAATGGGAGAAATTCCTACGTGTCACGTAAAAATGCCTGATCTGACTCTGACCAAAATAAGGATCATTCGGATAAGAAAATGATAAGTTACTTGTAGATAACCTGTTAATAAATTACATTGTAAGAAAACTCTTATAAATGACTGTATAAATGAAAATGTCAGTACACTTTAAATTTACTTTTAAAGATAAAAACCTACTTCCTATGTATTTATGTATTCCTGACGGGCTTCATACTCAGTGTGTCAAGAGCCTCCTGCCTCCACCTCAAAGTGCTGAAATTATAAGCCTGCGTGCAACATCTGGATTAAGATGACTTTTCATTTGCCTTTATGAAGTTTGACTAGAAAACTAATGCATATATGACATATATTACTGGAAGTTTTGTTATTACTAATCTCTCCTTATAATATCATTATTTTAACTTCTAAGTATATTGCCTTGATTTATTCCCTAATTACTAAATCTCACCTCCCTTCCCCCTTTCCTTGCTCTCTATATGTTTTGGTTTTTGTTACCTGACACACCTAGCTGCCTCCATCAGACTGGCAGGGGGTTAAACCTCAGGGACATTTTCTTGAGAAATGATGGATATGGAAGGGTCCACCCCACTGGGAGCTGTGCCATCCCGGCAAGTGGTCCTGAAGTGTGTAAGAAAACAAGCTGAGCAAGTCAGTAGGCAGCATTCCTCCATGGTCTCTGCCCCAGTTCCTGTCTCCAGGTCCCTGCCCTTTCATCCCTCCACAATGGACTAGAATCAGGCTGTAAAGCCAAATTAATCTTTTCCTCCATGACTTGATTTTGGTCCTAGTGTTTATCACAACAGAAACCAAACTATGTCAACCCCCCTCAAAGACAAAGTCCCACTAAGTCGCCCACGCTAGGATCAAACTTGTCACTTTCCTGTCTTAACTTCCCAGGCGACAGAATTAAGGGGTACACCACCATGCTCACCCTGGTCACCCATTTTCTGGATAGCTGTGGTCTGAGGCATCCTGCGAATTAACAGTGACATAAAGTCATGGTGTCTATACATTGCTATTAATTTTAATTATTTTATTTAAGGGGGAAAGCTTCAGATGTATCAGCAGGGGTTTCTTAGTCCTCTGTCCCCAAACACAAACTGGTAAGCTCCACCCTTACAGCCCCTTGTCAGAACCTGGCCAAGCACAGCGCTGCTCTCTCACACATCATATCCATACTCTCCCCTCCATCCTTCTTCGCACAGGGAAGGAGTCACCCTGAAATTGCCATCACAGAAGACTTCGATTTAAGGGCTGATTTCGGGCTTCCTTTGTTCTCTGAAACTATGAAGCTCCCATACTGGAACATGAAACGTGGGGTAGCCTGAATCTGTGTTCCCAGACCATGGTCACTTAAATAGGCTCCAAAATAAATACCTATTCCCTTTGAAAGAAAAAAAAAAATTCATCTTACCTTTCCATAAGTTTCCTGACTGTTAATGAACTGGCCTCCAAAAAGTGATAGTAAAGACTTTATTTCCTGTATCGAAAATACAGAGAAAATACATATTGTTATTGTGTATTTAAGAAATGTCCCCCAATGTTTTAAATCTCAGCACTTGGCTTGTAGAGCCAGGGATGACTAAGTCCATCACTAAGGGGCAGGATTTGAGGATGATTCCAACCTGCTCACTTTCTCCGGCCTGTCAAGTGAGCAGGCTGCTTCCCCACGATTCTGCCACATACTAAGCCACTCCACCATCCCCCAACTATACTCTCTCAAGCCAGGAGTCAAAACAAAGCTCTTCCATGTGGTTACTTCGGCAGCTACTTCATCACACCACCAAGAAGAGCGACTTTAAACTCAGCCTGCTAAGAAAAACAGGTCTAATAATAGAAATAAAAGAGTAGGCTGATCTCTACTTGAGGCATTGAAGTTTCAACATCAGGCAATTGTAATGTGTAGCTCTGAGGAGATTTGTATGGTCCTAACCACGATTAAGCAATTTCTGAGAAATTTTTATATATGAGCTGCAAAAAGAAACTGTCCTGTCCTGGTTTGGAAAGGGAGAAAACATTTACAGATGCTATAGGTTAGTAAATAAGGCAAACAACTAAGCAAAATCAAATCAATTATTAAACATGATTTCAAGATGTTTGGAAAAGAAATAATTAGCTAGGGACCATAATTGTGAATTCTGTATGGATGAGTACATGGTTAACTTCCTTTCACAATAGGAATAAAACTAGAAAGGACTAATACAGTGAGTCTTTTATTTTTGTGTGCTTATTTTTTGAGACAGAGTCTCAACGGCTGCTGTGACCTCCTGATTCACCTGCCTCCATTTCCTAAATGCTAGGATTGCGGGAGTATGCCACCACACCTGCCCACAGTAGAGATTTTAAATGTAACACACATGCAAAGGGGAAATCTGATCAAATAACACAGAATCTTTGAAGGAATCTCTTTGGACTGACAAACACAGAATGACTATACAAAGAGTTTGCCTCTTAACTCTGAAAATTTGTTTCCTTCAATAGCAAATGAATTCTATTCCTCTACGTTGGCCCTATGGTGAAAGGAACTAAGGAGAAGTTAAGTGACCCTGCTGCTGGCTGCCAACATTCTCCTCTCCTTCCTGCCAGAAGGTCTTAACACCCAGCCCAAAGCCGTCAGCAGAGAAAGACAGCCACATCATCAATTTGTCCATTCCAAACCAAAAGGAATGGAAAATTTGACAACAAATGCTACTTCTAGTTTTCCTTTGGCTATGCATCAAATTGTTTCTTGTACTAGAAAGTTAAGAGTTTTAGGAGGAATTGGAGGTGAATCCAATAAAAACAAATTGTATGAAAAATTTAAAGAATAAAAATATTCTGAAGAGGTGAGTGAGTGTGTGTGTGGGGGGGGGGGGTAAGTTCAAGTCAAACATGTGAATGAATCACAAATTAGTACAGACGATGGGTAAATAGTGAAAGTAGCCCGAAGACTTCTTTACATGAATAACACAAATTTGCAGAGGAGACATTACGAAACATGAGAGTAAGACTATAATTTGATTTTCAGATCTTCAAAATACTACCACATCCTTGGATTCTCCATTCCTTCCCATGTACATTATCACAGCTACCTGGGGTAGGATGTCCCTAAGCCGAGCTCAGCACAGAAATGTAGGTATCATGGCAATAAGATGGTGGTGGCTGAAGCTCTGTTCTCTCTGCAGGTCTATTCCCTAGTCCTCTCAAACAATAACTAATCTTGTCCTTTCCCCTCTCATATTCGGATATTCGTGAAGTCTGCCTTATTTCCCTTTCCTCACTTTTATCTTTTCAGAGAGTAACCTTTTTAACCTCAAAGTACATGCATTCAACACTATTCATTTCTGCTCTCTAAACCTTCACTCTCTCCTTGTGTCTGAGGCTTTAATGTTTGGGATGGTGAGTGGTCTCCTCTTCCAGTTTTCCTTTAATGTCAATGCTTCCAAGCATTTGTACTTGGCCCACCACTCAAAAAACAAAACAAAACAAACACAAAAAACTTGTGTACATTTAGAAAACTAAGAAAGGCTTGATGGTCTAGAAATGTGGGTTCTCCCCATAGGTAGGGTTACAGATACCTGTAAGCAAGTTTCCTGATAAGGGTACTGGTAATCAAATTTGAGTTCTCAGGATGAGCAGTGAGTGTTCTAACCAGTGAGCCATCTCTTCAATTCTAATGTCTCACCACTTTCAGAATTTACACTTGAAAAAAATTTCACCTTTTTGTAGTTTTCTTATGCAAAACAATCACAAATACTTATCATAAGTCTAGATTTGTTCCCATCTCCCACACTGCAATTCTATCCTGTCCTTATTGCTCACAACTAGGTTAATTTCTTAAACATTTAACATTTCAACAGATTCTTAAGCAGTCTCAACTCAAGTCTTACTCCTCCCAAGTCCATCCTTCATTTTGCTTTCTATTAAAAACAATCTAACTCTGCCTCTTTTAACCTCTTTAATCCCTCTTCCATGTTATAGAGGTCTCAAGTCTGCTTTTTCTGGTCCATCAACCTACTTCTCTCCTGGCCACGCTCTGCCACGTAACTAGTGACCAGTAAATGAACAACAGTTTATACTTCTAGTGTACCTACTTCCTCGGCCCAGCTAAATAATCCTGTCGTTCAATGTCACCTCTTCACGGAGGCCACCATGAAAGCCCCCATCCCTCAGTGGACAAGACTGCCTTTTTAAAAGCTCCCATCTATCCTTACTGGGCACCCCATCACTGCACTTAACAACGTTACAATTGTGCTTAGGTGTCTGCTGGCCCTTAGCCTAAAAGAACAGTGGGCTCTTTGAAGGCAGGGCTGTCAGTCAGCACATCCTCGCCTCCCGGAGCACGCGATTACAAGCGCTTAGGAAAACGTTTCCCGAATAAACAAACAGCTGTTTCCCAACTTCATCAAGCACTACCCTCAAGCTTTCCACCATGCCTGAACTTCATATTCTGATACTTCTCACACTCCCCTGAGCGCCCTCATGGGACGTCTGTGTCCTCAGTCGGACGAGGAGTCCTGGGGTGGCCTGATCAGGTTCTCCTGCTTAACTGCGGCGCCAGGCTCACGTGCAGAGAAATGAATGACTTGGTTTGGTCCTGGAGAAAGGTCCCCTGAGCTATCTCATCCCACCAGCGACCTCACGCCCCCGCCCCAAGCCGGGCGCGCAAGGCTGCCCAGAGACCCCCAATCCAGCGAGCGAGGGAGTGCGGGTCTCTGCGTCGGGTACCCCAGGACGACTCACCGGCAGGCGGAACTCCAGGTGCTCCTGTGCCATGAGCAGCAGATACCTATTCAAGGAGCCCGGCACCGCCATTGCAGCGGCTGCCGTGCGCCTGCGCGGCTTCTGCGGGCCCGCCCCTTTTTCCACCCAGGAGCCAAGTTTCCGCAGAAGCCGAACCGAGGACCGGAAACGGAAGCTGGGCCAGGAGTGCACCGGCCTGATAGCGTCTTGGGATCGGGATGGAGTGTATATGTGTGTGC
>NC_022034.1:38539691-38543620 GCF_000317375.1 Microtus ochrogaster | reverse complement strand
TGCAGAGCTAGAACGTGCCTTCTCCAGAGGCCGCGCTATCTTGCGCTGCCTCCTTAGTGAGAGGTACATCTTTTAAGGGCATGACTGCTGTAATCCCGCAGTTCCCAGTGATGCTCCACTTGGAGTGTACTTCCCACTCCCTCCTCAACCATTCAACTCAAAATTGGACCTAAATTTTACTGTTCTGTGTAGACCCCTCTAGCTATTCAGGATTCTAGACCTCACCTGCACCAGGCTTTAACATTGAGTGGACTTCTTGTGATTTTGCAAAACTTGTCAAGAGCTCCCAAGGACTTTGCTTTACTCCATATGGAAGACAACACAAAACTTTCTCAGACTGACTCAATAATTATGTTTTATATAGGCACACAGTCACTCCATGGTTAATGGTAAATTAAAAACATTGGCGAGGGTTGTCCTAATCATTCAGATGGGTCCAATATCAACAGTTTGTAAGACAGTGACTCATTCTACAAGTGTCATTAACTTTTAAAAGTACTGACCCTTTGTCCTGTTGAGACCTCCAAGTGAGGGGTTTTGCATTACACCTTGACAATAGACAATGTGTAAAAGTATCTTGCTTCCCCCTAGCACCACGTGTTACAGTCAATGCAGTAGTAGTGGAGCTCAATACACAGAGTGTGGTGATTCTCATAACTCAAACCTCAGGTCCACTATCATTCCTATGCTCTTAGCAAAATTTGTGACTTTTCTGAGTCTCTGTTTTCTTATAAAAACTGGAATATTGCCACCTACAAATGACTGTTACAAGGATTAGATATAATAATATTCACACTTCAAAACATAGCCTATTGCATGGGGCCAATAAATAGCATTGAGAAAGTTTCCTTTTTTTAAATGAGAATTCCTGCTTTTCTAAAAAAAAAAAAAAAAGATTTGCGTTTGTTTGTTATTGTTGCTGAAATTCCCTCACAGAGTACATGTGAGCAACATCTACCCTTTCTCCCCAAGTCTCAAGAACAAGTCAAGGCAGAGTATCACCAAAATTCACTTTGGAAACCAATGAGTTTATTGAGTTTATAGCATATAGAGCACCATTACATCACTGTGGTGCTTCTACCCCAGTAGGCTACACCTGAAAAGTCTTTACTGAACAAGGATGAGGGCTTATCTGCAGTCAAGGAGATCGAAGTACTTCACATTTCCTGAATTTCCACTCTCTGATGCAGTCCCTACAAACCGGCTGCCAGGACATTCTTCTGGGTCTACCTGGCTTTCTGGGTCCTTACTCAGAATATAACTATTCTTTTGTGTTTCTTTTTCTTTTAGGTGCTGGCCAGAGCCTAAGTATGCATTTAAATTCTCTTAACAAATGTTTCGAGCTGCTCTGCTCTTTTCCTAAAGCTCCTCTCCCAGCAGTGTGACTGCCTCCATGTGACAGACCTCCTGTCTCTCCAGAGTGACTTCAAGACTTGCAGCTTGCCTGCCCTGGAGTTTTCTTTTGAAAGTTCAACAGTCAAGCTTCTGTTTGAGCTTTTTTTTTTTTCTCCTCAAGCTTCTGTTTTTGTCTGTCCTTCAATTCTTTTATTAATGAAACCAAGAGCCTTAAGAAGTTACCTGGGTTTCCCCAATATCATATGACAACTTCCCAGACTTGCCACAATTTCCAGTGTGGGAAGCAGACTATTCTGGCCCAGTATTACCATGAGATGCTTAAAGTTCATCAGTCACAGACGAGCAGGAGGCATTAGATTCCTTTACCTGAGCTGGTTGGTGGCTGGTGACTGCTTCTCTCAGAATTGAGAGTTGTACAGTTACAGGTAATCTGCTATGTGGCTGTGGTAGTTTGAATGTAATTGCCCCCATAAGTTCATAAGCAGTGGCACTATTATCTGTGGCTTTGTTGAAGTAGGTATGGCTTTGTTGAATGAAGTAAGTGTGTCATTGTGGAGATGGGCTATCATCTATCATATACCATATGAGCATATCATATATGCTCAAGCCACACCCAATGTCTCAGTGTCACCCCCTGTTGCTTATGATACAAGATGCAGGACTCTCAGCTTCTTCTGCAGCACCACATCTGCCTGCATGCGACCATGTCACACCATGATAATAAAGGACTAAATCTCTCAAACTATAAGCCAGCCCCAATTAAATGTTTTTCCTTTATAAGAGTTGCCTTGGTCATGGTGTCTCTTTGCAGCAATAGAAACCCTGAGACAGTGGTTGAGCTCAGAATTAGAAAAAGGTGGAAGTATCAAGCCCAAAATAATTTATTAGATAAAAACTGTGTGTTCTAAACCAGTAAGATGCAGAATTTGGGAAGGAGGCACAGCCATCCTCTTAGAAATTTGAATCCTTCTTTAAGTCTGATATTCTACAAGTAGTGAAGACCCTGACATAGCTCCCTACTAGAACTCAGAGGCCAATCCTAAACAGCAAGGGTCAGAAATTAGACAGAGTAGTTTCTATTGTGATTATAACATGCCAACTCGGCTATGAGACTAATAGAACACAAAACAAAGAAATAAAAAGTTAACAAGTCCCAACAGCAGTGGTCATATGCAATGCCAAACCATGCGTGCATGTGTCTCAGGCAGAACACCCAACATCTGAAATGGGATTGGGCATCACAGAGAACCGATAAGAAGGAAATTTCTCTTCCTATGTCCCAAATTTTACACAGCCATGAAGGCACATGCCAATAAATCCTCTCCCTTGCTCTCCAGACTCCCCAGAACTAATCTGAAGCCCTAACTGCAAACCCTCCTAATTCCCTACTGCTAAAGAAAGTTCTGTTTGTTAAAGAAAGAAGAAAAATGGATGGAGTCAGCTTTCTCTCTCAACCATTCTTAAGCTCTACTTTTGCTGTGATTCAAATATAACAATAACCATCAATTAAGGACTACAGATTTACAAATAAGTATGTCTGTTTTGTTGAACTAAAAAATATAACAATAACTATCAATGAAGGACTACAGATTTGCAAATAAGTATGTCTGTCTTGTTGAGCTAACAAATATAACAATAACCATCAATGAAGGACTACAGATTTGCAAATAAGTCTGCCTTCTCAATGACATGACTTCATGTGAGCTATGAACGCTGGATACAACTAAAGCTTCAAAAAACATTAAAAACAAGTCTAATAAAAAGAACTTGTTCTAAAAAAATGTTGAGAAAAAGAAAGGTCAGCAAAGCTATATGACACTTGCCCATGGCCTTGTCAATTTGGCTATTAAATTCTTTTAACTATCTAGTGTGTTTGGATTTATAAACTCAGAGTTTCCCACTTAATTTATAATGGATATAGATGCCACCAAGTAAACAAAGCTAAGAAGATCAGCCTACATTCAGGCTATCACATTAATTTTTTGATTGAAAGTTACCTGATTTTGATGGATTCACTAGAATATTTGAATGTTTGGTTCTCAAGTAGTGGCAATGTTTGGGGAAGGATTATGAGGTGTAGACTTGCTGGAAGGAAGTATGTCATTGGGAACTTGTTTTAAGAACTTAAAAAATGTACACCATTTCAAGTTTGCTCACTCTACTTTCTGATTGAAGTTTATTTATAGTGTGAGCTCTCAGCTTGCTCTAGCCACCATGTCTGTCTGCTGCCATGCTTCTCCACTGTAATGATGATGGACCCTTAGCCCTCTGAAACCATAAGCCCCAAATAAAACACTTCCTTCTGTAAGTTGCTTTGTCCATGGTGTTTTATCATAGCAACAGACAAAAAACTAATACAGTGATATTAAGCTCCTCAGTAAAACTTGAGTGTGTTATGGTAACATTATCAGCATCATAAGGTACACAGAGAGATACAGTGGATTTGTGGCCAGACATATACATGAAACACTAATGTAATAGATTTAGAAAGATAGTATATAGTAACAGATATAGAAAGATATAAAGAGATATAAACTGCAAGAAGATATCAAAATCCAATGACAAGAAGTACC
>NC_022034.1:38526531-38539526 GCF_000317375.1 Microtus ochrogaster | reverse complement strand
AAGTACCTCCCCATCATATCTTGGCTACATTGTATAGAAAGCCTATGCTAGGAAAATAAAATACTGTGTATGGGAGCTGCCAAAAGTATATTGTTGCAACTGAGAATGAAAGGTATCAGAAGACCTCACAAAGGCTAGTGTGAACTTGGAATTTAAGGGATAAAAGATTCTCTTAGGACTGGAGAGGGAGAGAGAAGGGAGGTGGAAGGAGTGGGAGGGAAATGGGAAGCTGGGAGGAGGTAGAAATTTTTAATAAATAAATAAAAGAACTTAAAAAAAGATTTTCAAAGAGGAGTGGAGAGGTGGCTCTATGGTTAAGAGCACTGGCTACTCTTCCAGAGGTCCTGAATTCAATTCCCAGCAACCACATGGTGGCCCAAAGCCATTCATAGTGAAATCTGGTGCAGACATACGTGCAGGCAGAACATCGTATACATAATAAACAAATCTTTAAAAAAAATAGAGTGGGGGGGGGGGCTTGAGAGATGACTCAGAGGTTAAGAATACTGCCTGTTCCTCCAAAGGTCTTGAATTCAATTCCCAGCAACCACATAGTGGCTCACAACCACCTGTAATGAGATCTGGTGCCTTCTTCTAGCCTGCAGGAAGAGAAGAAAGGACAAGTGTTTGTAAAAGCAGACACTGAAACTGAGAGCAATGAGCCAACTTTCAGTGCACATCCCATCATACCCACACATGGTGCCAAAACATGTACAAATCTGAGGGCAGAGACTTTAGGAGCCAGAAGGCATAAGAGAATTTTGATAATAGTCTGTGGATAGACTGCAGAGTCAACAATATAAGGTCTGGGAGACCAGAAGGAAGCTGTTAAGAAATAACTGGTCATGATCCCAGCAGTACAGTATCAGTAAGAAGTGGCCAAATTATGAATATATTGCCAACAGATCTGGTAGTAAGTTATATATGAAGTGTAAAAGAGTCTACAGTGAGTGCAACACTTCTGATTTGAGCACTAAAAGAGTGCGGTTGTCAATGGTAAAGATAGGAAAAACAGAAGAACGGATTGATGAGAGGAAACACCCCAAGTACAATACTAACTGAATGGTATCTAGTTTACAGATTGCTTTCATTAATGCATGAATAATGAACAAAGCTCCATTTTTATTTGTGAAGATTTAACTAGCTAGCCAAACAACAAGGAGATGATTCTTAATCAGAGATGAACTAAGCCATTTCCATTAGGTTAAACTGAAATGGGGATGTTTTTGCATTTATAGTTCTAGTACAAACATGAAAAATCAAGTATCTGCTTCATTTCACTGCTTTGGCATACTTGCATCTAGTACTTACTGAAATATTAAAAAAGTATCTGACTGCAAAATAAACTAAAATTATACAATAAAACCAAGACAATTATGGTAGTTTGAATGAGAACAGCCCCCATAGGCTCATGTTTGAATGCTTGGTCTCCAGTTAGTAATACTGTTTAGGAAAAATCAGGTATGCCCTGGTTGAAGAAGGTGTGGCCTTGGAGGTGTGTCTCTGGGGGTGGGCTTTGAGGTTAGAAAAGCTCAAGCTAGCCTCAGTGTCCCTCTCTCTGCCTCCTGCCTGAAGATCAGGACATAAAGCTCTGAGCTACTACTCCAGCATCACACCAGTCTGCTTCCTGCCATGATCATGGACCAACCCTCTAAAACTGTAAGCAAGCCCCCAGTTAAATGTTTTCCTTTATACCAGTTCCTTTGGTCATCATGTCTCTTTATAGCAACAGAAAAGTTGCTACTAAAAACTAAAAAGTTCTTGATCTTTGATTCTTTATATGAGAGAAAAGGTATGTCTCCATCTCCAATGGTGAAATTTTATATAACTTTCAGCCAGTTTATTAAACACTTTTGAGTTTAATTATGGATTTTAGTAACAATAAGAGTGCAGAGAATCAAAATTTGACAGATTACTCCATTTTTATTTTTATTTTCTAGTTACTTTATCATAATAATTTTATAATTACACATTAGCATCACATGCATATGTTCTCAATACTATTTTAAACATTTTATGTGGTGTTCAGAATGAGAATGGACCCCGTAGGCGCATATATTTGCATGCTTAGTCACTAGGTCATGGAACTGTTAGAGAAGGATTAGAAAGGTTAGGTGTGGTCTTAATGCCGTGGTGTGCCTTGTTGGAGGAAGTATGTTTCAAAACACCAGTCTCTGTCTCTCTCTCTGTCTCTCTCTCTCTCTGTCTCTCTCTCTCTGTCTCTCTCTCTCTGTCTCTCTCTCTCTGTCTCTCTCTCTCTCTGTCTCTCTCTCTCTCTGTCTCTCTCTCTCTGTCTCTGTGTGTATGTGTCTCTGTCTCTCTCTGTCTGTCTGTCTCTGTCTCTCTCTCTCTCTCCCTGCATACAGATCACAACACAGCTCCCAGCTACTACTCCAGAGCTGCCTGCATGGTGCCATGTTAATAACATACCAAGCCCATGAAACTGTACACAAGCCCCCAATTAAATGCTTTCTCTTATAAAAGTTGCCTTGCCAAAGGTGTCTATTCATAGTAATAGAACAGTGACTAAGACACACTATTAATTAGCTTTGCTTTGAATTGATGTTGTAGATAGGTAACAAGTAACCAAACACTAATAAAAAGACTAAGCGGATTTTAACTGTAATATGATTATTCATCTTTATAAGTAAAGAAAAATTACATTAAAAATGTTCTTTTAATGATTTTTTAATTTTATTATCTCGGTGTATATGTGCATTATTTATAATGGGTGGGAAGATCTACAGAGGTCATGTGTACCAGTCAGAGGACAACTTTGTAGGCTCCTTTCTTTTCATTTCCACCTTTACATAAATTCAGAGATCAAACACAGGTCCTCAGGGTTTACTGTCAGACAGTAAGCACCTTTACCCACTCTGCCCCCTTGAGAAGATATAAACCTATACAAACACAATCAACCAGCTAATTACATTTTTAAAGACCCCTAAGGGCATTTAAACAATACCCCGACCATCTTCCAGGTACTCTCATCACGGGGTAAATTACATCACTGCAAGTTCAGAGTAAAACATTCAAAGGTTGCACCTTTCCTGAAGTTTGTCATATTTTTACTGGTATAGAAAAAACTGTGATTGCTAGCTATGCAAATGATCAGAAAGTTATTATACAAGGCAGTGCTATAAAACCTACAAATCTAAATTTGATATTAGCCTCTGCACGCAAACCCCTTTCTCCACCTCAAGTGAAGAAGCTGAAATTCAAATGTTTCTATAAATTAACAGTGGAAACAGAACTCGGTTCTCAGCTTTCCACCATTTGTCAGCCTAACACTGAGTCTTGAATTGAGGTGTTCCCCACTTACTACCTATTCTCAGTAGTGGTCTCCTTCCATGGCCTCTTTACCACATTTAACACACTAAAATCTAAGAAATTATTTTTGTCTAACCCCATAGCATTGGCAACTGACCTCTATCATTTCTTTAGTTCTGAATCCCAATAGTGTTTGGCACTTATTAAATATTAAAAAATACTTGCTGAATTAATTAATTTTAATCAAACAAGACAACACTTGACTATAGATACTGTAACCAAGCATTGTAATAACTAGTATGTTCCTAAAGTCACTTATCATCATGCCAAAACAATAAACAGAAATCTTAGCTGATTTCTATAATGCACTAGTCCTCATGTTCCTGTCCTGCTGCATACATAACAATATTAGACAATGGCACAATGCAGAATCATCTTTCAACACCCCATCTCCCTTCACTCACCACTGTGTCTGTAGATAATGCCAAGGACAACTTCCAATTAACAGTCTCCACTAAATGATATACCAATAATATTAGCACTATGTTATCAAGATAAACTGCCTATCGATGTCTCTTTCTACTTTCAAATCAAGTCTTTTTTCATAACACTGGGTCGAACCACTAGGTACTTTCATTTTCCTTTGCTACAAAAGCATACCATATCACAATAGTTTTCATACATTACTAATTTGCATTTCTCCTTATCTCCTCACAGGTAAATTTGTTAGATAACCTGTTGTTGGTTATTACATTCATTTAAAATTACACTGAAGTAGTTCCCTCTTACCTAAAGTTTGACCTTCCGAGACCTGACTTTTAGTAGTGTCAGTTATCTATGGCTGACCCAAAATATCAAATAACAAATGCCAGAAATAAACAATCCATATATCTTAAATTGCATGCAATTCTACACAGAACAATGAAATTTCACAGCATTCCACTCTATCCCATCTGTGATATGAATCATCCACAATCTGTATGCACTACCCGCTTACAGTAACTACCAGTTATCAGATTAACTGTTACAGTATCCATAGTAGTTGTAATCAACTTAATATGGCAACAAAGCACAACCATGGACATTGGCAGCATTTCAATTGTATCTTGTTATAACTGCTCTATTTTATTAGTATTATTAGCAATCTCTTACTCTGCCTGTCTAAGGTATGCATATATAGAAAAAGCACAGGATACATTACAGAGTCTAGTACTATCCTGGGCTTCAGGTAAAGGGTAAACTAATATATTATATGAGTGTGTGTGTGTATGTGTGTGTGTTTCTGAAACCAGTGACATATATATAAATGCTTCTATCATCGAAATCAGAGAATATTGGTAGTATGGTATTCTTTATTTTGAAAATTTATGTGTAAGACAATAAAACTATCATAAAATTGCTAATTTCTTTTTCTACTTCATTGTAAAAAGGTTTCAATTTTCTATGCCAGTTTATTCATCATAAATTATTATTAAAAGTACTAATAAATGAAACCTGAACTTTAAAGAATATAGGAGTCATCCTGATTAGCAAAATTTGTATTAAATGAATTTTTAGTTATAGTATCTTAAGCATAAAACCTTACATAAGCAACAAAACAAATAAATCAGTGACAAAGTACTCACATAACTATTTTACAGATCTCAGAAAATAGACGTTCAGAAAAAAATGTAAGGCTACTCAGTGATAGTGTCATGCAGATCCAGCAAACCTTCAGACTGCAATTAGACTTCGAAGAGAACAAATCAGTAAGTAGCTCATCCGGAGTCAGGTTGAGGAGCTTGTCCATGGTTCACATTTTTATTTTCTTAGCTTTTCAAGCCAATAATCAGCCTGTAATAATAATAAAAAGAATAGACATGAATATATGGTTCTTTGTAGTTACCACTGCCTCTATTTGATAACATAAGCATAGAGGATTTTTAGAAAAGTGATGCTGTTCTGTGTGAGCCTACAATGATGGATACAAGTCATGCATAAAGTACTGCAGTCAGAATGGAACCTAAAGCAAGCTAAGGACTCTGGATAACAATAGTGTGTCAGTGTTGGCTCTTGGCTGACAATAAGCAGGCCACTATGATAGGGACGTGATAGGAGGAGGACTGGGTATGTATGTGCCAGCAGGGGAAATACTGAACTGCATTCAGTTTCCAGTACTGCAGAATAAGAACATGAGCTTTTAAAAGATACTGTATATGATCTTTCAAGTAAGAAAAGTCTGAATTTATATCCAGATCTGAATTCTTAAAGCTCTGCTTTTCTATATATGTCCTACTTATCATCTTATAAAATTAGATTGCCCAGAACATTCCCTCGAATCAAAATTTTCATTTGAAATGGGAATTATAGCATGAGCCTACAATCCCAGATCCTTAGAAGACAGTGGTAGGAGGATCCCAATTTCAAGGCCCATCTGGATGATACACAAGACTCTTTCTCAAAATTGAGATGGGGGGAGGTTTGAGATATATCAACAGAATAAAACGTTGCCTACTAGCATAAGATGACCCTGGTTCAACATTCATCAATGCAAAATAAATAAGTGTATACATCAATGCAAAATAAATAAATAAGTTTGTTAAAATGAGTGTTAGAGACAAACAGAACTGTGTCTAGTGCTATCAAGAAAAATAAAAAAATGAAAATAAAAACAAAAAGGTACAAACACTTTAATATGTTGGTATGCTGCTGGTGCAACAGGATTACTTACTGTGACAAACCAGTAAGAATCTGGTCTGTAAATCAATTTTGATAAGAAGCTGAGCTGTTTGACTGGTGCTATGACATGAAGGTGCAGATGAGAAATGGAACAGAATGGTGGCACATGGAAACCCATTCTGTAACAGAAGAGATTATTGACAAGTAACTTCTCAATTTTTAAATTACTTGTAAATCACACAAAATTAAAAATATCCAAAGGTGAACAAATTACCATTCATTAATCATTTATTGTTTTCTTTATGCTCTTGAGTATTTGCAATGTGTTGCAGTTCATAGACAATGCATACCATTTATCAAAGAAAGCCTGATAAAACCTCTAGAGAGTGTGAATTGTATTATTACTAGTCACTTCAGTACTTATCACAATAAGCTTAGTTCTGCAAAGATGTATGCCTGTAATGAATCTCAAAGCAAATGTACTAAACATTACTTTAAGACATTGCCAGTAGATGGCAGGCTTTCACTTCTAACAAAATACTCAGACAGTGACCAACATTTTCTCTGGTAAGAGCAATCCAATCATTATTACAAAAAAAAAAAAAAAAGCTTTTGTCATCAGATAAGGTTGTTAAATACTAAAACAACTTATATTATTTGTTGAAAATTTCTTACTTTATAAAACATTTATAAGATTATTCTCTTAAATAGGAAAGCATTTAAGCTCTTAAAAATCAATTAAATGTTATGGGTTTTGGCTCAAACTTTGTTAAATGCTAGAGTTCAGCTCAGCAAGCAATGAACTCAAGTTAATTTTATGCTAGAAGCCTAATAATGGTGTGTGTGTGTGTGTGCGCGCGCACGTGTGTGTGTGTGTATGTGTGCATGTGCGTGTGTGTGCGCGTGCATGTGTGTGCGTGTGTGCATGTGTGTCTACACGTATGTGTGTGCATGTGTGTGTGCGTGCGTGCATGTGTGTGTGTGTGTGTGTGTATGTGTGTGTGCGTACACGTAAGGGTGTGGCTGGTATGCACACTCATACATCTCCAAAAAATGACATTGGGTGTCTTGGTTCATCATTTATCTTGAGACAAGACCTTTTTCTGAGCCTGGAGCTAGACTGGCAGCCAGCAAACCCCAGAAATCCTCCTGTCTCTGCCTCCAATCATGCTGGGGCTACAGCCCTGCCTGGGTTTTTACCTAAATTCTAGGGACTCAAACTAGGGTCGTTATGGCTGTATTGCAAGCACTGTTGCTTACAGAACTATTTCCTTATTCCCAAAAATGATTTTGGTTTGTTTGGGTTTGATTTTTAGTTTTGTTTTGCTTTTCAAGACAGTTTCTCTATGTAGCCCTGTCTGTCTTGGAACTTGCTCTGTAAACCAGGCTGGACTCGAACTCAGAGATTCACATGCCGATGACCCCTGAGTAGGGAGGGCATTCACCACCATTGCCCAGCCCAACAATGTATTTTTAAGCCATGTAAGTTTACATACATTAATTCGCTTTACCCAATTTTATGGAAATTAAAATATGGAACAAGAAGGGAGGACTTCTAACTATTTTACCTACTTATTGTTTATATAGACTTGTCTGTCTAACGTACAAGTGAAAGTTTTCAGAAGATGTTGAGGCATACACAACAGGTTTATTACAATTATACTAGCAATGAACTATATTCTCACTTCCAGGAATACTGTATCTAAAGCACAAACTCAGTCACTGCTACTTCCCTTTTCATGAAAACCAAATTTCATAAAAATCAGTAATTAAATTGGTTTCTACGCAAAGCATACATACCTCACATCTGTGAAGTCAGTGAAATTATTCCTCTCAAGAATGGCTTTTCCAACAGCTACCATGCTCTCAACTGTAAGACAGAAAAGAAACTATGGGACACAGTAAGCTCACTAAAACTTTACTTTCTTTGGGGTATTTACTTTGTCTTTGCTTGTCTTTTTCTGGTATCTTTTTAAAAATTAATTACTTTTATTTTTGTGTATGTGTGTGTCCAAGTGTATGTCTGTGTGGCATGTGAAAGTCCACAGGGGTCAGAATAAGTGTGTGATTCCCTAGAACTGGAGTTACAGACAGTTGTGAGATGGCATGTGGTGTTGGGAACCAAACCCAGGTCCTCTAGAAGAGCATAACGTGTTCTTAACCTCTGAGCCATTTCTCCAGCCCCATTTTCTCTGTTGAACACTTAATTTACTAAATTTGAAACTCACTTTCTTCTTTTAAAAAAAATTATTTTTATTTATGTATGCATGCCTGTGTGCATATGGGAAAGTGCCCACAAAGCCAGCAGAGAATGTCAAATCCCCTGGAGCTGGAGTCACAGGCTATCATGAGAAATCCAACATGAGTGCTAGGTAAAAATGAACCTTCAGGAAGAGCAAAAGCACTCAGCTTCAGAGCTACCTCTCCAGCTCCTTAAAAAATTTCTAGTATTAGCATTCAAAGCTACAAAGTTCCCTTTAGGTACTTTAGGTATATCCTACCAACTTTAATATTTATTTATTTATAAACTCAATATCTTCTTTATTTTGGAATTATTTAGAAAAGTTTTATTTTATTTAGAAATTCTTATATTTTATATGCACTAACTATAATAACTAGCTAAAAATTACTAATTATTACTAATAATTGTAGAAGCCTCTCTTCTCTATAAGGCTACTACTACCTTAATGATAAATAAAACTTGCTAGAGGTTATATGATCTCTAAGAAATAGCCAAAAAATGCAATGGAAATTTTAGTAATAAATATACAATCAATCAATCAGGTAAATATAGGTTAGATATTATCTCCATAAGTATAAATGCTACCTTGTGGTTATAAATCATGATGTTCTAAATCACATGGAAAGAACTTCAGATAACTAAAAAATTTTATAGAATTTAGAAACAAGTTTCTAACTGGTAATTCAGTCATCTACATGCCCATGAACAATAATACTACACCAAGATGTTTTGTCACACGTTTTCTTATTCACCTCTTTAGAAAGTCTGGCCTAATTCAGCTATGTTGTTGGCTATCATATAGTACTGCCAAAACTAATACCAGACCATGGTTAGTTAGAAAGACAACTAAAAAGATTGAAATAAACTAAAAAAAAAAAAAGTTTTAGGAAAAGATATCAGAAAAAGTCAAAGAAGGCAATGAGCAGGAAATACAGAATAATTCTGAAAGAAATAAAATTGGAATCTCCTTTTCAGAAGCTAAAATTTCAAAACCAAAGTCTCATAACTAAACTCTGGCACTAAGTTATCTGCATCTGAAACTGTCAGGAAGTATAAGCTTATATAGATAATACATCAGAACTTGTTTAGAATTTTTCATAGCATCTTCCAATTTCAAAGTCAAAAAAACTATTATTTAAGAAAGCGTAAAGCAAAATCTGGATGGTGGCACACACATGCCTCTAATCTCAAAAAGGGGAATGTTTCAAAAGTTCTCACTTTCTTCTTGATAATTTAATAAGCCTTTTTATCAGCACTGCCATATTTTAAAGACAATTCATGAAATAAAGCCACAGAGAACACTGCTTCCATCTTACCCATTTCTACTTGATCTCTGTTCAGTTCCTTGCAATTTCTAATATGCTTCTTTGGCACCACCAGATAATGATGAAGTGCTGCTGGATGGATATCTTTGAAGCAAACTAGGTCTTCATTCTAAAGAAGAGACATATTTGTTGGTAAATTAAAATAAAACAAACATTATTCTGCTCTGCTGTGACTTATACAAAGGGAAAATGGTATTTCAGCTACAATTTATGTCTAATGAACATTTTTGTGACTGTGCCTTATTTAAATTCACAAAAAGAAGCTTAAGCTTCTGTCATGGGGAATTTATTATATTAGGTCGATTTCAAGGAACAATTAATTATAAGTAAAATTCATTAAAATTTCCTTAAAAGAAATCTCAGTTTTAGGCAGTGATGGTACACACCTTTAATCCCAGCATTTGGGAGACAGAAACTGATGAATCTCTTTGAGTTTGAGGCCAATCTAATCTACAGAGAGAGTTATAGAACAGCCAGAGCTACACAAAGAAACCCTGTCTTGAAAAATCAAAAAAAAAAAAAAAAAAGAAATCTTGGTTTTAAATTTCACTATACATTTTTCCATCCCTAGTGTATGCTTTCTTCACTAAAAAATAAAATAAAGGTTAAATCAATAAACAGTTTTTCCTCAGCAAAATTCCCTAGATACACTGTTATCCTTCAAATCCCCATCTTAGGAACCAGAATTCAATGTCAAGAGAACCTCACACCCATATTGTTAACCTTAGTTATCTAAGGTAAAGGCACAACAACTACATTTTGATCCATTTTATTTCAGTCTGAGTAGCAGATAAGCGCTGATAACAACAGAGTATTTCAGAAAAGGTTAAGATAAAACCATCACAGCTTGGGCTAAGGAGAAGGTTCAGTGAGTAAAGTGCAAGCCACACAGCTGAGAACTCACGTTCAGATCCCAGCACCACATAAAAAGTCAGGTTGGTAAAAAGAGCTCGTTGGTGGAGATGGGAGGTCCTTGGTGGGGTCTGCTGAGCCAAGTGAGTCTACCAAAGCCACAAGTTTTAGGTTGAGACTCTGTCTCAAGCAATAAGGTGAAGAGCAATAGGAAAAGACACCCAATACTCATCTCTGGCCTCTACATATGCACATGTACACCTATACCACAGACCATTACAATAAACTATGTTTTAAATTTAAAGACAAAGAAACTTGGTATTTCAGTTAGCTGTTACTTGCATTTCCACTAAGCTTTTAAAATACTGGTTCTGTGCTATTTATTATCTTCCATTACTACTACTGACCCAACTATTACTTTTAAAAAAAGAGAAAGAGATCCAATTCCAAAGTTATAATGCCAAAAATATGAAATCCACATATATACGTTTTAAATTCTTTTTCTTTTTTGTAGTGCTGGGGATCAAACCCAGGGCCTAGCACGCTTGGCCAGTTCTGCCACTGAGCTGTACCTCCAGACACAGCTGATCTTTATAGTATGACTTCCAAGAGCAATAAACTGAAAAGAAGCCAAATGTCCATAGCTCAAAGACAATGTTTAAAATTGTCCAATAAGCCACTGAACAGTTATAAAAAGGAATGCAAAGGATCTCTATATAGCTATGAAATTATTTCTCTGAAAGAGTCTAATTTATTTTACAGTTAGGAGCAGAAACAGTTATAATGTGTAAGGTTCTGCCATGCTGTTCTGGTTATAAGTCTTATAGACTATTGTAGAACCTGCTTCTCCTATTCTTCCAATGTTTTTTCTAACAAATAATTCTCAAAAAAATATTTTTTGCTTAAAATCTCTACAACAATTTCTTCCCACTAACTATATCTTGATATCTAAAACAAGTATATTGAAAGAGTTATTTCTTAGTACCATGCTAAGGTGTCAAGACAATTTTAGTTAACAAAAGTAGAGTTAAATTGGCATTGAAATATTTGCTTAGTATGGGCTCACACATGGTGAAATTTAACCTAGGGCATCTTGTTTTTCCATTTCTAAGACTTCCTCTTTTTCTCCTCTTGTAGCCTTGGCTGTCCTCGAACTCACTCTGTAGATATGTTTTAGCCACAACTGTCCAGCTGTTTCTCAGAACTCTTTAAGATAGTTCATATCAAAAGCATGAGATACTAATGCCGGCCATGGTATTTATGTATTATATATATATATACCTGTGCCTCATACACAAAGAGTAAGACACGCCTTCGGAACTGCTTGCTCTCTGATACGAATATATGGTGTACCTTTTACTCAAATAAATTCTAAAAAAATACAGTAAGAAAACTACATAGAGATCTGTGAAGTGAGGAATTTTCTCTGACTTTTGTTGGAAAGGTTTCCCAAACAAATTCTTCATAATGCTGATAACTCTGATTATTCCACATCAAATCATTTTCTCTGTACTTACTTATGTAAGTAGATCACTCCTTACGTAAGCTCAATCTGTTCAGGTGTTTACAACAAATTTATGTGTGATGAGAATTTAAATGCAAGATGATTAATCTCTTTTAAAAGATTAATTTTTTATTCGGGATGGAGGAAAGGGGGGGGGGTTATGGAATAATGATGCCCAGGCATGGCATGGCTGTTGGACTCTAGAACTCAGAGCAGCCACGATTACCTGCACGTGATCTGCACAGGACAGAACCAGGCAATGTCTTGCCATTTAGAGGGGCAGAACTCATAGTTGATGGGGGAGGAGACATTTTCTTCGGTGCTGTGGCCACTTACAAGTCACTGTTAAGTGACAATTCAACTTCAGACCCAGTCCCGAAACCCCGTCCCAGGCTATTTTCAACCGAACTCACGCTTCTTCACCACGCCCACGTTCTATTTTCCGCCAGTTCTTTCCTCTCTCCCGATAGCAGAAGTGTGCAGAATTTAAAATCACTATCTAGAGACGTTGACACTCCCGATAACAAAAGCAAGGGGGAGCAGAGTGCACGTGTTGCAAACGCATTAAGGACGCGAGGGTGCCTGGCTCTACCGCGTCTCCCCACAGAGCAGCAAAGGGACCACTACAGGCCTCCGGGTCCCGAAGAGAAGTCGGTCACACTCAAGGTCCAGCGGGTAGGGAAGGGCAGGGCGGTCGGGGTCCCACCCACCCCGGCCTGTCGCCGCCCACCTCGCAGTGCAAGAGTTCAGTGTTGGTTTCCTGCCCAGCCGCCACGCGGCAGAACACGCAGGTGCCGTCGTAGTCGCCGGACGCGGAGGTCGCAGGCGAGGACGCCTCGGGTCCCGCTTTGGAGGCCACCGTACTATCAGGTTCCGGCCCTCCAGCTAAGTCCACCTGCTTCTCAGCCATGGCGGCCGAGAACCGACGTCCAGACCAGCTGACGGGCGGACGGACAGCCACTCGCGCGCACTCGCCGGCCCTGGAGTCGCCGCCCCTGCGTGGCCTTCCTAGCGACAGGAAGTCGACGCGCGCGCAGGCAGCGCTAGACTCCGGGACACGGAGCCAAGCGCCAGCGCGAGGCCTCGAAAACAACGGCCATTAGAGGGCGGGCGAGGACGCCTCTAGGGCTTGCCCCGCCCCCCC
>NC_022034.1:38503992-38526270 GCF_000317375.1 Microtus ochrogaster | reverse complement strand
AGACCAGCCTGGTCTACAGAGCGAGTTCCAGGACACAAAAAAAAAAAAAAAAAAAAAAAAAAAAAAAAAAAAAAAAAAAAAAAAAAAAAAAAAGTGCGAAAGGCTTTGTTTCTGCTTCTCCATAGTGTGTTACGCTGCCGTTATAAAATGAAAGAAGCAATATAAAAGTTTTAATTTTCTAAGGGTTTAAGAGGATGAGTAAAATGTAGAGAGCCCTGTCCGGCAAAGCCAATGTTAGGTCTTTTCTGTGTTCAGCCACAGTAATTTCAGGATCTGAAACTAAAAATGGCCAGACTGAATTTCACATCTGGTTACTTTTTGTTGTTAACGTAACGATGTAAATCAAAATAGGGGTCTTTCCTACCACGTTTATGTCATAAAGAAAAGACTGTACTTGAGAAGTTCCTGCCTGCTCATATGTCTGATTGATTGGTTCATTGCAAGATTTTTCCCCCTACAATTTAGAAAACAAAAACATGTCCAAAGAAAAATTGCCAGTTCTTTAGGTATGATTTGACTTCAGCTTTTTACAATACGTGGCTGAGCACGAAATATGTACCATGTTTCTCTAATTGTGAAGCCACGCAAGATTTCTTTATTACAACTCCACAGAAAGAAATAGATTCAGAGTTTTTTTCTTGATACCTAGATGATGACACAGTTCAAATGACTCCTAGATTCCATAGCATTTTTTTTTTATAATACACTTTAACAAAAGTGAGGTGAATTTTGACTGGATAGCCTGTGCTGGCCTGGGAACCATCTTGCCTCAAACCTCCTAGTACTGTGCTGCCCTCACTTCTCTTTGATGCTGCAATTTTACATAAAATCATTTATTTTAATAGTTGTGACATTGGTGATTGTTGACTTTGGATTCAGTAATGATTGTAAGTGAATTGTGCTGTCATCCAAAACAGTAACACAGGTAAAAGTAAATGCTCCCTCGAGACTCGTTACATTCACTTTGTGGTTAGCCACTTGAGTGGATAATTACTATCGTAGCTTCACAGATCCTCAGAAGTCAAGGCAGGATTCAGAATCAGAAAATCAGACCTTGCCAAATTTAGGTATTATTGCTTTCCGTGTCTGTTTTAAGATGAGTTTTATATCACTGGATTTTTTGTGTTTTGTATGTATGTTATATGTAATATATTATAGTAGTTATAGGGCAAAAGTTCTTTAGTTCTCAGTTCCCTACCCAAGTGTTTCTTCCTCAATAAGGTTAACGCTGACTAACATCGGAACCTCCACCTAACACCTTGCTTCCTCTTTATCTTGCTCTAATTTTTCTGTTGCATTTCAATCTCCACATATTTAAAATTAATTAATAATATGCCACATACATTTAAAATGTATGCATTTGATTTAGTATGTATATTTATACTGCCCCATCTCTGTACTGGCTGGTTTATGTCAGTGTGACACAAGCTAGAGACATCTGAGGAGCTTCAGTTGAGGAAATGCCTCAGGGAGGCCCAGTTGAAGGGCATTTTCTCATTTAGTGTTCAGTGGGGGAGGGTGATGTGGGAGTCCTCTGTGTGTGCTGTGATTACCATTAATGAATAAAGAAACTGCTTTGGACTTAGAGCAAGGCAGAACTTAGGTAGGCAGGGAAAACTAAGATGAATGCTGGGAGAAAGGAGGCAGAGTCAGAGAGAGATGCCATGGAGCCTCCACTGGAGATAGATGTGCTAAAACTTTGCTGGTAGGCCACGACCTTGTAGTGATACACAGATTAGTGAAAATGGGTTAAATTAATATGTAAGAGTTAGCCAATAAGAAGCTAGAGCTAATGGGCCAAGCAGTGTTTTAATTAATACAGTTTCTGTGTGGTTACTTCTGGTCCAAGCTAGCTGGGTAGCCAGGAAGAACAAGCTGCCCACCCTCCTACAGGAGGGCCTAGCCCATGGAAGGTGGTACCATCCTTAGGCTGATGATCCTACGTTCTATGACAGCAGGCTGAGCAATCCATGTGAAGCAGGCCAGTAAGCAGCACCCCCTCCATGGCCTCTGCATCTGCTCCTGCCTTCAGAATATTACCCTGTTTGAGTTCCTATCTTGACTTTCTTCAGTGTCGAAAAGCAAAATTCAAAATATCAGACTTTGGTGTTTGTTGTAAGCCTAATAAACCCTTTCTTTCTCAAATTATTTTTGGCCATGATCTTTTGTGGCAGCAATAGAAACCCTAACCAAGACAATCTCCACTGAATGACATCTCTACAGAAATTATCTTTTGTGCCTGTTCATGTATATACCTGCAGGAGACTACTACACTATAGTGCAGTAGCACTATAGTAGCATATTCAAGACTATAAGGAATTTTGACCTCATAACTGGAAGGCTGAGGCTGCAATTCACCAAGATGGGCACTCTGTGTGACTAAGAGATGTCGGGCAGACAGGGAAGATCAGGCATTCTGTTCTGGGCATGTCACATTGATATGCTCTATCAAATGAACTTCTGTGTATAGGCTGTTTATTACAGTAAACAGTTCTAAAGTTTATGTCAATGATTTAGTGGCACACACATTTAATCCCAGCACTTGAGAAGCAGGGACTGGTTGGTCTCTGTGAGTTCAAGGTGAGCCTGGTCTACATAGTGAGTTCCAGGGCAACCACAGAGACCCTGTCTTGAAATCCATCAAACAAACAAGCAAAATGTCTTGCCACATTTATGTTCATAGCAGGCCAATTGTTTCTGATATTTATATAAAGCAATGATACTTGTTCTGGCTACTTTTATGTCACCTTGACAGAAGCAAAAGTCATTGGAGAGTAGGGAACCTCAACAGAGAAAATGACTCCATAAGATCTGGCTATGGGAAGTCCTGAAAAACATTTTTTTTTAATTGGTGATTGATGGGGATAGCGCAGCTCACAGTGGGTGGTAGTCTGGCTTTTTGTTTGTTTGTTTGTTTTGTTTTGTTTTTTTAAGAAACCAGGTTTTAGCAAGCCATGTGGAACAAGCCAGTAAGCAGCACTTCTTACCTCATCCTGGGTATTGGGAATCTAGGCATACACCAACACACACCCAGCTCTTGTGCTTACAGACTTTTGAACTAAGGAATATCTCTGTTTATGAGAAACTCAGCCTTGATCTTATTGCAACCGAAAATGGACTAAGATGTGTCTTAGAAATTCATCATGCCAGTTGCATCCACAAGTTGTGGACCAAAATAAATTGCATAGCTGTCCCTGACTTCATCAAAATAGAATAAATATAATCACATCACTGGAAAGGCAACTGTAGATGGAGACCGGTCATTCGTTCCCGCCTGCCCAGACCCGAAATAATCACACAGAAACTGTATTAATTACAACACTGCTTGGCCAATTACTTAGGCATATTTCTAGCTAGCTCTTACATATTAAATTAACTCATTTCTATTATTTTATATTTCACCATGAGATTGTGGCCTAGCAGCAAGATTCCAGCAGGCTCCCATAGGTGTCTTTCTCCTTGGTGGCTACATGGATTCTCTCCAGCTCTGCCTACTTTCTCTCAGCAGTTTAGTTTTCTCACCTAACTCTATTCTGTGCTGCAATAGGCCCAAAGCAGCTTCTTTAATAACCAGTGATATTCACAGCATACCGAGGGGAATTCCACATCAGGCAACCTTAAAATAGCAATACTAAAGCCTATCATGTCAATCTGACATTTAAGTGATACATCACTGGGTATCTGCGTTTCCAGATGGTAGTCTGTAGTGGCATTTCCTCTCTCTCTCTCTCTCTCTCTCTGTGTGTGTGTGTGTGTGTGTGTGTGTGTGTGTGTGTGTGTGTGTGTATGGTGTGTTTGTGTGTGTGTGTGTTTTGTTTTTTACAGTTTTTCCAGACAGGGTTTCTCTGTAGTTTTGGAGCCTGTCCTGTATCTGGCTCCTGTAGACAAGGCTGGCCTCGAAGTTTGCCTGAATATCAAAAAGTAAAGCAGCCCCACTGGTCAGCCTTACAGACCAAGCAGTGGTAACACACCTTTAATCCCAGTAGCCACACTAGTTGCCATAGAAACTGGACGGTATATGCCTTTAATCCCAGCCCTAGAGAGCATTATAAAATGAGAGGAGACAGTTCTCAGTCATAGCCTCATTCTGAGATTCTTGGAGGCAGGGTTGTCATTTCAGATTGAGTTAGAGGTAAGAGCCAGTGGCTGGCTGATTTGCTTTTTAAATCTTCAGGTCGAACCCCAATTTCTCTCTCTGAGCTTTTATTAATCCTGCATCAGTAGTCCAGGCTGGAGATATAAGGTTCAGAATCTTCAGTGTACAGGAAATTAGAACAGATCCCCAAGAGAAAATGTACAGAACAAAACATTCCCAGGGACTAAGCTGGAGCCATTAAAGCCTCTTAAAGTCATAGAAATGAGAAATGGTTAAATGCAAAAGTAAATGAACAAAATGTATAAATAAATATTGAGACACAGGAAGAGAATCAATAGTGTCATGGAGTCAAGACAGAGGGTTTCAAGCAGGAGGGTTTGATGGACGTTAAAGGCTGCGAAGAAGACAAGTTGAGGGCTGGGAATGGAGCAAAGGTCACTGAAAAAGGTGATGGAAAGCAAGTTTAGAGTTGAGCTTTCTCAAAGCCAGATTCCAGTTGCATTGAGAAAGAATGGTAAAGAAATTGAAAGCAGCAAGTATGAATAGATCAAAAAAAATTAGGAAAAAAAAAAAGACGGTACACGAAGGATCTCAGAGACTGAGCTACAGCAATAAAGACAAGATGAGATGCAGATACCAGAGTGGTTGAGGAATGTGACTATTGCCAAGAATACATGTTATCCATACCTGTCTACCAGGTGCCTCCACTCCTCACAGCTAACAGCTTTTTTTCTCTCCTGTTTCCTTAACCCAGCTTTGCCACATTTAAGTTCTGGCGTACTTGCTATAGTTATCAGTCCTTGTTTCAATGCTGTCATTCATCTGCTCATACACTGTTAAATTATTCCATGATTCTATGGAGTTTGCATCCCTTGTCCGGCAGATGCTTTCTGGGTGTTCCCTAAGATCCCTGCCATTAAAATGCAAACCCCCTGCATGTGGCATGCAGCCTTCTTTACTGTAATCCAGCCTAGCATCTGGCACACCATAGGCAACAGCAAAACACTAACTGCTTGGATGAATTGATGGTTAGGTTTTAGAAAATGGACATTGTCTTGATATCATTCCTGGATTTATAATTTTAAACTAAACTTGTCTTTCTGTAGGTTTGCCTCTCACAGGACTTGAAACGAATAATTCTTTTTTCTCTAATTATAACTTCAGATATCAGTTAATAATAGTCTTCTAAGTAGAGCTGCTCCCTGGCAAACTGCCAAGGATGCGGGGCTCACACAAACTGACATTCAAATCTTTTCTCTAGGGTGTCCTAGGGTATCTCATCTCAAAGAGAAGCTAAGTGTTTTCTAAGTGCATGAAATAGATTCTATAAATAAATTACCTACTGATTTAAAGTAATTTTTTTAAAGTATCTACAAATATCAAAAAAAGTCGTTGAAAGATAAATGGCTCTTTGGGTAAATATATTTACAACATACATAAGAAACAAAATTAATTGTAGCATAGAAAGATGTTTTAAAAAACAACTAGAACAAATTGAAATCTGCAGTAAAAAAAAATTAAAAGCAGCTAGGTGTGGTGTGAATGTGGCTTTTCCTACTTTCTGGAGGCTAAACAAGGAGGGTTTGGAATTGGAGATTAGCCTAAACTAAAAATGAAGGAGGGGGGTGGGGAGGAGATGGAGTTGGTAGAAGAGGCAGGCTAATTTGTGAATTTAAGACTAGCCTGGGATACATGATGACTTAAAGGCTAGCCTGTGTTAAACTAAATGATTTTGTCTCAAAATACCAAAAATAAATAAAATGTAAAATATACAAACAAAAAACTAAACGACTAACATGAAAGTAATTGATAAAAAGTATATTCAACTAATCTATGAGAAATATATTCAGCCTTAGTAGAAATCAAGTCATTCATTTTTATAACTACATTCAGAATTGTGAGGGTATAGGTAAGTGTCTTATACAGAGATGCAGTGTACATTACATTCCCAATGACGTCATGGAAGAATTCAGGGGTGAGGATGGGAGGTCAAAAGTTCTGGGGAGTATGGAACTTTATGAGGAGAAAGCTTGGGACTCTGACACTTCCTGTGTAACTGACAGGAACAAAAACACGGAGAACTGAAGCCATCCGAAGGGAACAAACTCCCGCCAAAACGATGACGCATGCACTTGGCTTCCTGACTGTTTCCAAACAGAGTCTGCCTTCACATCAAAGCTCGTTTCCCATTTACATGCTAGATCTTGTCCTTTCCTGCCCACTCAAGAGTGCCACTTCAGAAATTCCCCCATTGTGTTCTGCATCTTCAGTTTCTTCCCTCGACTGGGTCATTACCACTTGTAAACACACTATTACTTCTCTCAAAAAAAAAAAAAAACTTTCAAAAAATAAAAATAAAGAACATTTTTTTCTGAGTTTACTTTCACCACCAACCCTTATCCCAAGCACGTTCTGCATTTGCAGGAAATTTTTCTTTTGTTTTTAAATAGGTATGTGGTGAGGTACGAGACAAGGTCTTCTGAGTTTATCTTTCCAGTGAAGTTCTTATATTCTCTTGTCAGTACCCACCACCGCTGAGTTATAGGTACCTAACACTGTGCACAGAATTTATGTAGGTTCTGGGAATCCAAACTCAAACAGCAAGTGTCTTACCAACTGAGTGTGTTGCCGTCGATCACAACAAATCTGTAACCTGAGGTTTCTCTCCTGCCTGCCAGTTCCCAAATAAACACTCTGAGGCTTAATATTAATTGAAAATTGTTTGGCCTGTTAGCTCAGGCATATTATTAACTGGCTTTTATAACTTAAATTAACCCATTTTTATTATTCTATATTTTACCATGAGGCTTATGGCTTGTTACATCTTGCTTCCCCAATGGCTGCTGGCCTCTCCCTGTTAATGTCTGTCCTTTTTCTCCCTGTATCTCTGGGTTTTCTTTCTGCTTCCATTCTGCCTGGCTATTGGCCATTTCAGCTTCTTTATTAAGAGAATAAAACAAATTCACAGTATACAGAGAGACATCCCAAGTTAGAAAACTTCTTGACAAAAGTAACCCCTGCTACCACTCTCTAATTTCTCTCTCCCCCTCCATCCCATTCTTTTTCCAAACTATTACATCATCTATATTTCTTGCAGCCAAATTCAATTATTAATTATTGGTTCTTCTCAGAGAAATGAGGAGAGCCTGAGACCTATTGGCAGCATTCATAACTTGTTTGTGGGTTTTTTTTTTTAAATTATTCCCTCTGTCCTTAATGTGTCTACTAAGCTTCTAATATGTTTTCATATTAACCTCATTGCTGGGCGGTGGTGGTGCACGCCTTTAATCCCAGCACTTGGGAGGCGGAGGCAGGCGGATCTCTGTGAGTTCTAGACCAGCCTAGTCTACAAGAGCTAGTTCCAGGACAGGCTCCAAAACCACAGAGAAACCCTGTCTCGAAAAACCAAAACCAAAACAAAACAAAACAAAAACATATTAACCTCATTTCATTTAATAATTCTCTACTTTAAAGAATAATCTCCAGTCCTGGGGCAGTTTGTATTGGGTGATGAGGAAAAAATGTCTCACCCCAGAGCAGTCTTGAGGTGCCAGGCAGTCAGGCACCTTTGTGGTAAGCAAATGTATGGAGTGGAGAGAGAAAGAGAGAGAAAGAGTGCTTCTTGTCCTGTGGACAGAGGCATATCTGAAGAGGTGAAAGCAGTAAGGGTCAGACTGAGGTGGCTTGACTGACATTCATAGCAATGGTGATGTCTGGACCTGATCTGCTGCCATGGTTCTGTTGCTGCCATGGTCCGTGTTGATGGCCCTCCATGACTTCTGTTGCCACTGAAGGCTGAGAGGATAGGGCTGTGCAGAGCGGACCCACCTTTCACTGGCTGCAATACTAGGGAGGACTGGTCCTGCCCATCACTGGCTGAAACACTCAGGAGAGCAGGCCCTGCACCTCACCTGGACAGCATAGTAGTGCTGACTCTGTTAAGAGGTGGGGTGACCCACCTATGTGATCATGGGAGAGCACTGACCTCACTACTCATCTGGCATGAAGCAACATGGGCAAGGGAGCAATGTTCCCCACTTGCCCCTCACCCCTCACCATCTTTGGCGGACCCTCCCCCTTACCAGCTGCAATACCTAGGAGAGTGGGCCCTACTCCTCATCTGGGCAGTACAGTGGAGCTGACCCTGGTGTAGGGGCATGAGTAAGCAGGCCCTGAAAGCTGACAGTGGGATAACTGATATCCCCACTCATCTACCATATGGTAATATGGGCAAGGGAGAGACGCCTTCCTCCTCCTCACCACCTGAAGCAGGTGGGAGAGAGGTCCTGAGGGAGTAAGAGTAGGAGAGCTGTAGCTGCCCCTCATCTTCTATAGCACCTGGGAGAGTGGCCCTTGAACTTCATCTAGGAAACACAATTGAGCTGACCCTGATGGTACAGGCGAGGGTGAGCAGACCCTGAGAGCCTGAAAGCAGGAGAACCAGCCCTGCCCCTAGCTCATTGTTGTGTAGGGTGAACAAGCCAGAGCAATATCGACGAGTTCACTCTTGTGGTGAGGACAGGGAGAGCTGGTAGACTGACCAATCCTACAACTACCCAGGCTCAGAACCAGGGTTATAGGTTGGCCCACCCCAACATCTGCTCCATCTATGACCTGCTGGACCATGTGAAGGGACCATTCCTGTAGACCCAAAGCTGTAAGATCTCTATGACACAGGACAACAATAGGATATCCAAGAGGAGCCCTAGTGAGGGCCCAGTATTGATGGTGTAGCAGAAACCAGGGGCTCTAACCCAGACCAATGACTCTTGAAAGTAAAGATGTATGGACAAAAATGCTCCCAGAGTGACTCACTGTGTCACACTGCAGAGTCCATGATGAGACTTTTCTTCTACTTTTCTCCCCCCCCTTTTTCTTTTCTTTAAAATTTTATTTTACCTCATTTTTTCAGGTGGAGATTGCAGGGGCAGAGGGTAGATACAAAGGAATGGAGAGATGAATGGGATCAAGATGCATGATGTGAAAGACACAAAGAGTAAATAGAAAGTTAAAAAAGGTGTCACATACAGCATATAATGGAAATTTAAAAAAAAATCTCATTTCATAAGTGTGGATGATGGTCTATCCTGATGTAGGAAGGTTTAAGCATTTTCAGGCCAATCTCTTGGCATTTCTGTTGAGTTGCTACGACAGTTTTGTGTTTCCAGTTTCCAGTAGTATGTAGAAAGAGTTGATGGATTTGTCTTAATCCTGAAACCTTTTACTTGCAAGTAGGCATGGCTAGGTAGCTAGTTAGAAATTAGCCAGCTTGAAAATCACTGAAGATAGTCCCTTCTTCATAATCATGACTCTTCTATGTCCCCAAAATAATCTCTTAAGAAAGAGAGAAATATCAGAATTGTACCCCTATTATCCTTGCATATCCACAAACCCTAGGGGATTTCTAGATTGTTATGTCTTGAAACAAGAATTAGGCAGAGACGTAGATAGCAGAAGAAGCAGTAACAATTTGTTAAGGAGAAGGAACACATTTCTATGAGAGGAAGCAGGCCAGAGCCAGGAGGAAGGCTAGAAGATCAATGGCTTCCTGCCCTAAGGGTTGCAGCCTGCTTTGGCATTTGCATATTGCACGCATTTCCATGCATGCTCTATCTTTGATGGGGCAGGTTTAATTGGGGAGTTCTTAGTCTTCCTCTTTGTCACTGGTTCCTTTCATGTGCTAATTTCACAGCCTGAACTTCCATGTAAGGTTTTTTCTGCCTCTCCTTCTCAGAATTTGAACTATGTCAAAATGGGGGAGAAAGCATCCCAATTTCCCTCCTTCACATTTAAAATATATGAAAGAATAGCTGCCCACAGAGAGGAGGAAGGTGGAGGCAGTCTAAGGGTCAAGTTAACCTGTGAGCCTCACTTGCCCGGGGACAGATAATTTCCTAGAATGCTAGGGGCTGTGGTTCTTGTAAGATGACAAGTCATGGGCTTTCACTTCAATAAACAAGGTTGGTTGCCCTCAATTGCACAGATGTGCTTGATCACAGGTAGGCTGGAGATACACAGGGAAGAAGTACATGGAAGTACATCAGAATGTATACTTGTCCCTGATTGGACGAAGGTGGACAGTACATAGATAGCTCTTTAGATTTGGCCTCATAGGCACCTGACTGACCTTATTCAGCATTGTTCGTTGGGAATCCCAGGTATGGACATTGTCAGTGTCCATCTTCCTGGGTAGTCTATAATACAGCTTGCTTCAATTGGACAATTGCGAGTGACAGAAAGGAAGTGCAGAATGCTTTATGTAAGAAAAGAGAAATTTCCAGCTTCTGGTTATTAGACCACTTATAATGCTCTTGAAGAAATACTGGCATGTGGCCCAAAATCCCAAGTTGTAGGTGTTTGGGCTGTGTGAAAAGGTTCAGGTGAGTCTTGGTCTGTTATTCTTAAGTAGAAGCTCTGTAAATCATTTATGATAGAACAAGGAAAAATCTTCCTTCTAAGTTTCCCCATTCCTGCTACTTTCCTGATAAGCTGTTTTTGTTTACTTCACTCTGGAATACAATGTAGAGAATTCTGGGTTTTTTTTCTTCATACAATGAAAAGAAAGAAAACGGAAAGGAAAAAGAGGTAAATCATCAAACAACTACAACAAAAACCATTGAAATAAATTCCTTTTTTAAAAACCAGGAACAGAATTGTACTTGTCCTCTGCTTCTTGAATACAGAACTCAGCATTATCTATGTGTAAGGTGACCTGCCTAACAAATTTAACATGACTTTATATGTCACTTTGTGATTTTGTAGGCATGTTTGTATCAGAAGCTAATTTGATTTTGATAGCCATTTGAGAAGAACAAAAAAAAATAAAGAAGGAGGAGGAGGAGAAGAAGAGGAGGAGGAGGAGAAGAGGAAGAGAAGAAGGAGGAGAAGAAGGAGAAGGAGGAGGAGGAGAAAAAGGAGGAGGAGGAGGAGGAGAAGAAGGAGAAGAAGAAGAAGAAATTGTTAGCTTTATTTTTTTATTTAGTAACAGAGCAAATGGGATGCAGAAAGATTAACCAGTCTGGCCAGGATGATTTATGTGATGGAAGATAGAGGGATCTGTCTGCAAGTCCATTCCATCACCCAGAAGCACTACCCTCATCCCCAAAGTAAACAGATATTCATCAGTCAGTACTTCAACATGCTGGCTAAGGTCAGTCTTCTTGGCAGTTTCATATTTGTAGATATTTCCTCTTAATCATAAGGCCAAAACAACTCCTCTAAACCAGTCATCATGGTTTTGTCTGGTTATTGTCAAAATAAACATGTAGCTGGATGCCTTAGATTTGTATCTTTTTTTTCTTTCTTTCTTGCTCTCTTTTTCTCTCTCTCTCTCTCTTTTTTTTTTTTTTTTTTTTTTTTTGAGACAGGGTCTCTCTGTATAGTCCTGATTTCTTGACTGTGTTGGAACTTACTATGTAGACCAGGCTGGCCTTGGACTCAGAAATCCAGCTGCCTCTATCTTCTCAGTGCTGGGATTAAAGTCATGCACCAACATATCCCTAGAGTTTTTAATCTTTTGTTTGTTTCTTTTTGTTTTTTGAGATGTGGTTTCTCTGTGTAGCAGCCCTAGTTGTCCTGTAACTAGCTCTTGTAGATCAGGTTGGTCTTGAACTCATAGAGATACACCTACCTCTGCCTCGCGAGTGCTGGGATCAAAGACGTGTGCCACCACCACTTAAATCTTAATGAATCCAAATCCAAAACCAAGTATGGGCAAAAAATAAAAGAATGAGGCAAGTTCATTGCCTGCAAGAGGTAAGGCAAGCATGAAAGGTATTTTCTTTGGTTATTTCAAGCTATTTTTTTTATGTATAAGAGTGTCTTGCCTGAATGCTTGTCTGTGGGCCACATGCATACTTGGTGTTCATGGAGAGTCTGAAAATGGAGTTACAGAAGGTTGTGAAGTGCCATTGTGAGTGATGGGAAATGACTCCTCTTATTTGCTGAGACATCTGTCCACATCTGAGATGCACTTTTGGGGCAGTGACCTTCTTGAATAAAGGAAACTATGTCCGGGGAGCATAAAGGAAAGCCCTTTAGACAGGTGAAGCTCTCTGAGCATGCTCAGCTTAAGATCATAATTGAAGACAAAATGATGGTGGACACATGGAACATGTTCAACAGGTTAAAATCGTGGACCGAACTATCTCTGGGCTTGCTTAGCTCCCATCACAAAATTTTATCTAAGAACAAAAGAGAGGTCAGGTTAAGGTGGATGGATAGAGAAGTGACTATATTGCATAGTGACTGACTAGGTCTCACTGGCGATCACACTTTACTTCTCATTTCCAAACCTTTTTTTTTTAAATCTAGGTTTCATTGCAAGTATTCTCACCAGAATCCTCAGCTTCCCCATAGAGGCTAATCATCTTCTTGCCTTGCCTGAAATCTCCCTTTCATCCAAGCTTTTGGTAACTCTTGAGGCTTGATAAGCAAAACCTGCCTATTTTCAATACCTCCCAGTGTGCACAGAGAAGTTTAGAAGCAAGATTGGCATTCTCCTATCTTCTGTCAATCTGCTTTTGACTCTGTGCTGCACTCTGAAGCACGGCCACCACTTCTGCTGGCTTCTATGACATTCCCCTACTTTTATAAAACCAGTTCCTGATTCACAAATGCAACCAAATTCAGGCCATTTTCTTGGAAAACTTCCAGCCCCCTGAGTCACAGCTTCTCTACCACGTGGGGCCCTGTGCCCTTTGACTGCATTCCTGGGTGGTACAGCTCGCCCCTGTGGCAAACTCCTCAGACTATGTCCACTCAGACTTCATGAAATGTGAACTTTGTACCTTCAGAAGGGCCTTTCCCATTCTTTTAACTTCTTAGTGATTTCTGATCTTAATTTTTCTCTCAATTCTTTCAGTTGCTTTCCAGAGTTCTTCCTCCATAGCATATTCTAAAGGTCCATCAGTGCTTCCAGTGGTTCCTGGAACTTACCTGCGCTTCCTCTGTCTTGCTGTTTTATTTTTAAATGAGGCGCTACTTCCTGTGACTATGATGTGGGTTGACAGTGTGGCAGGGGAGTTAGGCCCCCTCATTTTGACATCTGTTTCTGCCATTTTGTGTGATTCCAATTTCAACAAGTCGTTTCAGTTTTTTAGGGCTCTCATTTCCTCATTTAGAAAATGCAATAATATTGTATCGATCTCTCCCATTTATGTCAATTTCAAGACTGTGGTAGTTTCAAATTGCTTAGGATGATGCTCAGCACATCAGTGTTCAATAGGTGATTTTCGTGTTTGAAGCAAACTGGGTGATGTTTCTAAAAACAAATAAAATCAAACAAAGACCCCTAAATCCCTAAGCCAAACCAGTGCAAATACATTTGCACAATGCAAAGCAAAGCAAGCCACACACTGACAAAAAAACCCCCCTTTTAAATTCCTCTTCATGGTTATTGCTTGTTCAAGGGAGACTTAAGGAAATACCTTTGTAAGTTCCAAGACATTCTAATTCTGAGTTACCTATTGTTCTCCTCATCAGGCGCAGCTATGAGTCACAGAGTGACTAATGTCTTTTATTATTCTGTCAGGGAAAGCAAGGATGTCATGTGACTTTTCCAAGGGTTTTTTTTTTGGGGGGGGGTGTTGGTGACCTGAAGAGGTGACACAGAAAAACAAAAATAAGAATAGCTAAGAAGCCAGGGTGGGGTGATGGTGGCACACACCTTTAATCCCAGCACTCGGGAAGCAGAGACAGGAGGATCTCTATGAGTTTGAGGCCAGCCTGGTCTACAGAGCTAGTTCAAGGATTGGCTCCATAGCTACTGAGAAACCCTGTCTCGAAAAACAAAACAAAAAACAAAACAAAAAAGAAGAAGAAGAAGAAGAAGAAGAAGAAGAAGAAGAAGAAGAAGAAGAAGAAGAAGAAGAAGAAGAAGAAGAAGAAGAAGAAGAAGAAGAAAAGAAAAGAAAGAAAAAACTTCAAAGATGTTCTCTTTAATTGTAATTAGGGAAATTCATATTATACGAGATAATTTTACACCCTTGAGACTGAAGACTACCCATGTCAGAGGAAGAATGAGAGACTCTGATGGGTATGGAAATGATGCAGTCATTTTGCAAAAACACTTCACCTATTCATGGAGCCAAACACTCACAAATTCCAAAACGCACAAAACTGTCAGCAACTTGGTACACAGAGAGGAGCAAGAACAGCATGTCCATCCGGAGGAATGTTAAATCGACATATGGATATAAAGATGAACTATATCTCCACTAACATGAATGAATATAAGAAACAATGTTGAAGGGTAAGGGAAAGAATATGACTCTAAGAAGTGAAATATACTGCACAGACTGCACAGTTACAGGTCCTTTAAGACAAGCATGTGCTCTAAGAAACATGTCATTGTGGGAACACCACCACCACAGCAAGTATGTATCCAAGCTAGGATGGCCACAGTGTTACTGGACAACATAATCATCTGGAACCACAGTTGCATATGTAGTATATTGCTCTTCAAAATGAGACATTTCATTTTAATTTTTGCAGCAGCATTGTGCTATCTGCATTGACTGATTTCAACTTCCTGAGCTTGCAGAATCTTTCCGCTTTCTTTCCCAGAGCAGTGGGGATTCCGGACGCAGAGACCCTCAGCTGCACCTGGCTCTAGCCCACATCCTTTCAGAACGCTTGCTTGTGGTTGGTACTATTAGTCTCATTTTATAGATGATGGAACTAAAGCAGGAAGAGTTTAAGTGACTTTTACTAGTATTTGGAAATCTTAAGATCCAACATTCATCACTCATTTACCAGACAGCCTCCGTCATCTGTGTCATGATAAAATATCACTTGTAACGTATTTTTTTTCTTTTTTTTACATGGCAGGTGGGCAGAAGACAGAAACATGGATAGACACGACATGCATGTAACGTATTTTTTTAAACTGTTTTTGTCCGAGATTTTTCTTACTAAGTCATAGCGAGATAGAACAGGATAATCCCAAACTTTTCGTTTCCTCCCAATCGCAGCATGAAAATGCAAAATTAGACAGTCTGATCTTCATTTGAATGGCCCTCTTCTGACCCGTCCCCAGGTAGCACTTTTGGAAGTGTAGAATCGCTGCCACAATCCTGACTCTCTGAGGCCTTAGAACTGTCTTTTATGCATTTTACCTAACATGTATGCAAAATCATGCTGTACATATGTACACAGATATAAATTTATAAATTTAGCTTTTTTTTGCAATTTTTTGAGGATTTTACACAATGCCTTCTGATCATATTCACCCCTCCAAACTCTCCAGATCCAGTCCCCATCCATGTCCATCCAACTTGGTGACTTTTTTTTTTTAAACTCCTAAGAACATTTGTGCTGTCCAAATATTCTTGGATGTGTGCTCTTTCACTGGACCATGGCCAAGTTACCAGAAACTATGCCCTTAGAGAAAACAGATTCAGTTTCCCAGCAGCTAACAACAGCCAATAACTTCACACCTGGGAGTGGTACCTGTGCCCAGCTCCCCTGGGATTTGGTCTGGCTTGGGCTTGTACAGGGTCTTGTGCATGCTGTCACAACTGCTCAGCTCATACGTAAAGTGACCCAGCTGTGTCTGGAAGACACTATTTCCTTGCAGTCACCCACTACCCCTGGCTCTTAGGCCTTTTCTGCCCCCACTCCCACAATGATCCCGAGCCTTGGAAGGTATGCAGTGTGTGTTTATTTAGTTCTGAATATTTGGCGGTCCCTTTTTTCTGTACCTTGTCCAGCTGTGGGTTTCTGAGTTAAAAAACCATTTACTTCAAATAGAAGCTTCTCAGATGAGGGTTGAGAAATGCACTGATCTATGGACATAACAGTGAGTTATTAGACATTGGTTTAATACTTAGGTCCATTTAAAAGAGTAATAGCCGTAGACTATGCACTTCATGGCTTCTCCTATAGTGTTTTATCACCCTTCATTCTAATTCACGTAAGAGTTGATACTGAAAGCTATACACATGGCTGAGGAACATGCAGAATGCTAATTTTTAAGAATAACTGGACATTGAATAGCACTATGTAAGGCCTTCTGCGTGCTTCATTATTCTTGAGAGTTCTGCAAATGAACATTTAATTCTGTGTAAGAACTAAGCTTTTTTGTTCTGTTTTGTGTCCCCTCCCAACTCTATTAGGAATTGTGGATATATGCTGGTCAAGAGTACAGAATTCCTACAAAGCTGGCATGAGCAGTGGCATAAACAGAGGCTGCTCAATTGTTCCTGGCAGCCCAGATCTGAATAATCACACAGGAACTATATTAATTACAACACCACTTGACCTATTAGCCCAGGCTTCTTATTAACTAACTCTTACATCTTAAATTAACCCACTTCTATTAATTTGTGTATTGCCACGAGGCTGTTGCTTACTGGTAAGGTTCCAGTGTATCCTTCTTCTTCGGCAGCTACATAGCCACTTCCTGACTCAGCCTTCTTTTTTCCTCTGTCTCTGCTTGGAATTCCCGCCTTGCTCTATTCTGCCCTGTCATAGTCTCAAGAAGCTTCTTTTTTCATTAACCAATAAAAGCAACACATATACAGAAGGACATCCCACATCACAGTGGTGTGTCCAGTTTAGAGCCAAAACCATGTGATGGTTACACAAGGAAAACTGACACAAGGGACGTTTGGGGAGGGTGTTAATTGCCTTTGACTTGAAATAGGGATCAATAGTTTTATAAAGACCTATTTTTTTCAGCATATAAAGACTCCCTGGAACTTTCTCTCTGGTTTTTCTAATGAACTGACTATCTAGGCGGTGGGAGATACACCAAAACCTTGGAACTACAAGGATTCATAACGATAGAAACACATCAAAGTGTGAGGAACTAATCCATCACTTCTCATGATATATTCAAGTATCTTTAAATTTTAACGTTAACATCCTAGTCTAGAGCTGTGCAATTAACTATGGTGGCCACAGGTCACATGTGGCTACTCAACTTAAAATAAATTAAAATTATATATTTTATGAAAGTAGCCCATTTTAAGTGTTCCATGAAAGTATGTATTTGGGTCTTCTCATAGAGAACAAGGATCATATATTATTTATACCTCAAAGAAATTTTAAAACTTTAAAGTCATGGGCTTTATTTGTCAGGAGACTTAGGACTGCCTCAGTGGCACTGTCCATTGTAGGTTTGCTTGTTTGTCTTATCTTCATTCATTTCGGGTAAGTCATATGCTTCAAGAACAAACTTCTACTCATTTTCTATATATCCTCTATTTCTTGGAATATGAATTGTCAAAAATATTCTCTAAAGAGCCTCTGCATTTCCTTAGTAACTATGGTGACATGCATCTTTTTATGTTCATCAACTTGATACTTCTGTCTCTTTTGGTTAAGTTTGGCTAGAAATTTGTCAACCTTGTTTAACTTTTTAAAGAACCAACTCTTTATTATATTGATTCCTTATACTCTTCTTTCAATCTTCATTCATTATCTTTTCTTCTGTGATGAATGGATTAAAAAAAGTGGTCCACATATACCATGTTATTTAGTCATAAAGAGGAACTGTGTTCTTGCAGGAAAAGATGAAAGTGGATAGCATTATGTTAGCAAAATAAGCAAGAAAAATAATGCATGTTTTTCCCCATATGTGCTATCTAGATAAGCACGTGCGTACACATGCACGTGCATGTGTGCACACACGCAGCATGAAAGCAGAAGGGGAACTATTTGGGAAATGAAGGGTACCGGTGGGAGGAAACAGAGTGAGTGAGAGAAAATGGAAGGCACATATGAGCAAAATACATGTGTTTGTAAAATGTCCTAAGGAAACTCGTCATTTTGTACAAATATACACAAATGAGTAAATAAACAAATGTTAAAAGAATATGTGGTACATCCCCATCACTGTAGAATGGTCCACTGAACAGTGCTCACATAGAAGATGAAAGAAAACATCAAGAAGCACGTTGATGTCCTCATTGGCCAAAGCAGCAAGGACCTGCCTGCTTTATTCTAGAATGGAAGGTAAAAGAAGATGGCCTTAGAGTTTGCTATGAGTTGTGAAGGTTACTTTTCTCAGTAAGGAAACCATCTGTTAGGAGGTCATCATGGATCAAGTCACATGCAAGGGGGTAAGAGGATGTGGGTAAGAGTTCCCCAAATGAAAGAGTTCTGATTGACAGGAGAAGGTTGGAGGCACTTCTGACAGTTATACAAAAGGTGGGTGTGCTGCCTTATTTTGAATCTTTTGTAAGTACACTTGGCTTTCTCTCACCGACTTTTTGTTTGCTGAAGAGGGTCTCACTATGTAGCCCTGGCTGGTGTGGAACCTGCTATGTAGATCAGGCTGGCCTGTTTCTGCCTCCTTTGTACTTGGACTAACGGCATGAACCATCGCAGCCAGTCCTCACCTAAGATTTTGCAAATGCACCTATGACTTGAGAAATCATGAGGAAATAAAGACTGCTTGGAGTCTTCATCTGTAGAGCTATATGGCAGAACATGGTAAAGGATCCCTAATGGAGATCGGTAAGCAGGATGGAACAGGTATGAAAATAAAGAGGTGCCTACATATGGGATGCTAGATTATGAAAATCACTAAATGCATTATTAGAAAGCCAAGAGAGCTGTCCCCACTAACTGTAAATAGAGCAGTTTCCACTAACTGATGAGAGAACTGGACGGAGAATCAGGAAATGAAGTACAGGTATTTTCCAGTGAAAATATGCATTGAGTGCAGTTTACTGTTGGTTATTTCCCTCCCCCACTCTGCCCAATATACAAACCCTAAACAGGCATGTGTCATACTTCAATGCATTGTACCTTGGACACACTGCAATTCTTCATAAATGGAAGGTTTGTGGCAAACCTGTGGCAAAAGGGCAAAAGAGACCCTTTTCCCAACAGCCCAGATAATTAATAATGCAGCAGTTTGTAAGTTACTTTTCCCGCTATTTTTAAGCACACGTTTGTGAGGATGAGACTGTGAGTGTACGTGTGTACATTCACACGTGAGTGCAGCTGCTCATGGAGGAATGCAATTGCCCTGGAACTGGACTTACAGTCAGTTGTGAACTGCCAGTCGTGGATGCTGGGAATTGACTCAGGTCTTCAGCAGGAAGCTCTGTCAACCACAGAGCCATCTCTCCAGTTGCAGACCAAAGTATTTTCAAGTAAAGTATGAACACTGTTTTAATCCTTAGGTCATTGCATGCTCAATAGACTATGAGATGGTCTAGACACAATTCTTACAGGGCTGGATATAAAAAAAAAATAGGGTGATGTGTTTTGTTGCAGTGTCTAGCAAAGAATCCTGACATGTCTCTCAGGTAGGGCTGCACCCAATAAATAATCAATGAATGAATCTTTAGAAAATAAGTTCACACTGAATGCATAAATTCCTTTATTTGAAAATATTGGAATAGCACTGCATTACATGTAGTTGATATCCATAAGGAAGGATCACACATTCCTGCTCAGACAATACTGTTTTAAATAGAGAATACAGCATTTGGATAGGCTCTCACGAGTATAGCGTCATGGACTAAACTAGGTAAGAATGACCTATAGGCAAAATGACCATCTTGTTCATTAACAGCATATGGTTACAAATGGCATAAACGGTGAATGTAATCACCACAAGCTATTCCTGGGATCTCACCAACTCATGTGCATGAGTAGACCACGTTCAAATTATGTGTTTTTAACCGAGAGTCCTCAGTGGGAGAACACGGGTGTAAAGTGTCTCTGTTCTACAGATTTAAAATTTTAGAGCATTCGTTTAAACTAGCATGGAATGGCAGTGAGTATAACAACTGATGACCTGGCAGAGGCCACTGAACATTCTGTTTTCTTACAGGGAGTCTAAACTGGAAGAAAAATTTAAAGACCATATTTTGAACGTAAACAGATACGTAAACATGGGGAGCTAATTTTCCTTTCAGTGATCACTGGGGAAATAATTTGTGGTAGACTACTTTCCAGCTTTGGCTATCATTGATTTTTCCCATTAGTAGTCTTTGGCTTTCAGAAAAGGGTGGCAATCAACAAGGTTAACGACTTTATCTCTTACTGCTTAAAATAAAAGATGGTTCACGATGTGAAAATGAGTTTCTACTTTAAAAAATAGATTTTCTTTTTTTCTTTCAGTTGTGATATAAACACAATTCTTTATTGTTTTTTTCTCCAACAGAATTCTAGAAACCAAAAAAATTGGTCCAACTTGATATTTTCATCCAACATCAAAAATGAAGAAATTAAACACTCCCCTTTAAAACAGAGGGCTCCTCATTCATGTAAACACCTGGGGGGAAAAACTATATATATAAAAAACAAAGAGAAAACTAAGAAACTAAGTTACTGTTATTAGTACACAATTTTGTAAGAAGCAACACATTCTCTTTTCAGGATTTGTTGTATGTCCACATTCATGAAGGTTCCTATTTTGTTAGACACCAACTTACAACTACGAGAGATGCCATACTCTAGTTCACACAAATGCTTAGGGTGTCAAAGTGTACTTTAAAAACTAAACGAAAAGCTGGTCTATAATAGTCAGATGAATGAACATTGGTCATGAACTCTGGAAAGTTCATACATAGAGAGATACATAGTCTTAAGACATTAAGACTATCTCACCCTAAATAATCAGGGCAAAAAAAAAAAATGAGTATCAAACGATACAAATCAAAGGAGACTTGTTTCCCAAATATAAGCACAAAAGGTACATATTCCTTTATTTCAGTATTTGACACATTGAGAAGAAAAAAAATGCCAACATATTTCAGACAATATACTAGAAATAATAAATAAAATAGTTTAAAAAAATCAGATATTCCCTTTAAGTGCTGTGCCCTTTCAATTTTTCTAAATCAGATTCAGCTTTCCATAGCAAACAATAACTACATTTGGTAAATTATGTTGATAAATACACAAGGCAGGTAAATATTTCCACAGTATCTTTTTTTTTTCACAGTTACCAAAAATAAAAATTGCATTCAACTCATACGCCTCTAAACACTCTGATTTCTCATGGTGTGGATCTGAAAGCAGTGGATGCACAAAGTCTTTTCCCATCTGGACTTCAGGTTTCTGTCCTCAGCATCTGCCCTCCGCAGGTACCTGTCAGAATCTTTCTGCATTGTTATCATGCTCTGAGACGGTGGCAGAAAGAAAGCGTTGCTGTGGGATGAGGCAGCCAGGGCTGGGGCTCGTCTTCCAGTAATAAGGCTAATCTAGCCCAGTCTTTTTAATATTATATTTTAAGGCAGCCTACACTTCACTCAAATGTCCATACCTCTAGGTCCTGAACTATGAAGTCTTCTTTTTTGGAGAGAATATCATTATTAAAAGTGCTGCAAGAGTTGCTGCGTCCGTGGTATAAGTCGGCATCTAGCCACAGACCAAAGCGTCCCCTGTAACGAGGTTAAAGAGGAAAGTCACTACACTGACACCCCGTACCCAGCATCTTTCTGTCTTCCTTTGCCAGGTGTCCCTTCCTTTAGGCCATGACAGGCAGAACTCTAAACTTTTCACCAAACAAAGCAAGCTGAATAGACAGGTCTCTCCAAAAGGACAAATAGTATAAGGCTCCCTGCCACATTAATAAATCATTGATCTTGATCCTCAGGGTCCTGTGTTAGTGCACTGTCCTAATTCATCTAAGCAAATAGACGACTGGCTGGGTCAAAACAGAGCCTCCCACAGCAAAATAACAAGACTCTTACCCTCCACCACCAAGCTCTAAAGAACTTATGTCTCCATTGATGAAATATGAATTTTCTCCACTCCACTTAAAGACCTAGGGGCAGAAACACAAAACAGCAACAGACATTTCAATATGGAGAATCAGCAGAGATGACATCTTGAATAGTCACACTGCATACAGGGAAACACATCTTCGACTACGGAAGCACTTGGCAGAATAGCCACAGTGAGGTCACCAATGATTACGAAATACTAAAGACCAGTCCACAATATGTTTGGCTGTGACCTTCAGTCTCTTCCTGCATCTCAGACTGAGACACTCCAAACGCTGGGTCCCTGAGCAGTCTGCGAGCGACAGTCATGAAGAACAAGACCCAGAGTAAAGGGTGCAGTTGAGTTTGCAGGGCCGCTGCTATCCCAGTGTCTGAGCACCCCACCTGCGCTATCCCAGTGTCTGGGCACCCCACCCGCGCTATCCCAGTGTCTGGGCACCCCACCCGCGCTATTCCAGTGTCTGGGCACCCCACCCGCGCTATCCCAGT
>NC_022034.1:38491276-38503892 GCF_000317375.1 Microtus ochrogaster | reverse complement strand
ACCCCACCCGCGCTATCCCAGTGTCTGGGCACCCCACCCGCGCTATTCCAGTGTCTGGGCACCCCACCCGCGCTATCCCAGTGTCTGGGCACGCCACCAGTGTTATCCTAGTGTCTGGGCACCCCACCCGGGCTATCCCAGTGTCTGGGCACCCCACCCGCTCTATCCCAGTGTCTGGGCACGCCACCAGCGCTATCCCAGTGTCTGGGCACCCCACCCGCGATATCCCAGTGTCTGGGCACTCCATCTGCCCTGACTGCTGACAACAAACACGGGCCATTCATGGATGCCACCCATCCAGCTACCTTGAAATTAGGACTGAAGGTGTAGAGAAATGTCTCGCCTGTGCCGTAATAGTGGTCACTGAACTTGAAGGGATGAGTTGCATATGCCCCAAATATCTATTGAAAGGAAACAGAAGAGTTAGTTATTTCCAAAACTAAATTCCCATAGAAAGACTTTCTGAAATATTTTTTAAACACACTATTGTTCTGAGATCTTATAACACGTTCAGCAAAGGTTATTACTAAATTAGAACTCTTAAGTGGGGAGGGAAAAGCATCAAACAAAGCAATTAGCACAATATCCCCAGCTCTAACTGGAACCCATGTGGTCAGGCTTCCTGGTACATGGAAAATCCATCCAAGCTCAGAAAAGTTATTCGTTAAAGGCCAACAATTCAGTGGTTAAAAGGCCACAGAAGCCAAATATGAAGAACAACCAAAAGATGTGTGTTTTACGTGGAAATGAGTGCTTGACAGGACACAGTCACATCTCTAGAATGACTTAGCTTTGTATTGCTTTTGTTTCTTGAGACAAGGTCTTAATAGGATAGTAACTTAATTGGAACTCACTGCGGTAGCTCGGTTGGCCACTACCATTTTCTTGTTTTAGCATCTTGGATTTATAGGCATGATTCATCATGTCTGGCTTTCTTATGTGTTTTATGTGTGAGATCAAAACTGGACATTTCCCCAAAGAAAATTAACTTTCCTTCCATTCAGTTTGCAATGATGAGTGATAAATGTGCTTAAATATGACAGATTAATATGCTTAGTCTGAAGTGACTTCTAATAAAAAACAAAACGAAAACAAATCTTGACTTTAAATTTGATATGTTTGCATCAATAATTCTATTTCTTATTTGAAGTACAAGAGTCATGTTATAGAATATGGTCAGGCCCTCCCTCAGCTTTCTGGTCATGTTTCCATCCTAGCCAGTGTATATGGTTGAGAGTTAGGAGAGGTATATATATACGTGTGTGTGTGTGTGTGTGTGTGTGTATATATGTGTGTGTGACTCAATAATTCATTTATCTTCCGCTCCAGAGCCTACTTAAAAAAATATTGCTTTAGCCGGGCGATGGTGGCGCACGCCTTTAATCCCAGCACTCGGGAGGCAGAGGCAGGCGGATCTCTGTGAGTTCGAGACCAGCCTGGTCTACAGAGCTAGTTCCAGGACAGGCTCCAAAGCTACAGAGAAACCCTGTCTCGAAAAAAAAAAAAAATATTGCTTTAATAGAGATTTAAAAACAAACTCACATTTTCTTCAAAAACAATACTTTAATTGGGTCAAAATCACTTTGTGCCCTCTTCTTTGCTAGTTCTATTTAAAATGCTAAACATTAGCAATTTCTAATTCTAAACAAAGATTGTCATACTTCCTATTCCCGAATTTTCTCAACTGCTACAAAAGAAAGAAAAAATTAAAATATATTTTGTAATAAAACATAAATATTTTCTATTTTTTTACTAAAGGAGTTGGAACGCAGCAGAGAAGGGCCCATTTTTTTCAAGCACAATCCTGAAATATGACAAGAAGGTAACAGGTAGGAAGTGGGCTCCTCTCAGGGCATCAATAGCAGATGCTGCCCATACTCTTCGGCCCTCTATAAAATTCTAAATGATATTTCTCAGCAAAAATTTTTTCAGTGATGATGGAAATCTACTTAATAACCAGGGGCCAAGTAATTCCAGAGCTATGCATTGGGTTTTTTTCTCAGAAACTATTTAAACAAATATCTATGCTATTCATTCTATTACTTTATTTAGTAGAAAAAGAACATAAGAATTTGTATATAATTATATTTGTACATAATAAAAATGCAATACATTTAGCAATAACAGAAAAAAGAATCTATACAACTAAAGAATTGGAAATGATAGGGTGAAGGTTAATATAATAAAGATAATAAAGATGTCTCATTGCTCTTTTCTCTTAGCTTTTTTTTTTTCTTGTGGTGCTAAGGACTGAACTTAGGGTCTCACAAATGCTAGGGAAGGACTCTGCCACGCAATTGCAGTCCTGGCCCCACCACCTGAACCACCTTTATATTTCCTTTTTATTTTGAGATAGGATTTTTATCTGTCCTAAGAGTAGCTGCGATAGCAAACCTGTAATACAGGTCCGCCTCTCAACTCCATTAGCAGATATAAAATATAAAGTAGTTATCTTGACAGTTTGCTTTGGGTTTGTAATCTACATGGATACAATACGGGTATCAACAGTATCATAAATAGTGGGACGGTGAAATACTGCAATATAGATATGACTTTTATTTTTTGCCTTGCTAATGCTGTTAGCATAAGCCACACTCTATTGCTGAAGATCTGCTCTTCTAACAATTCCATGTATCATATTTCCCGGGTAGTTTGGTTCGACTGACGGTGCCCTCAGTGAGTCTGTGAAGTGATCACCAACTCTAAAAAAATTCGGCTTAGCTCTTTTCCAGATTCTTTCTGGTAAGCTAGAGACACAACGCTGCAGCTTATTGTCTTGTGGAGAACACTCTCAACTGTTCAGAGCCAAATGTAACCACTGCTGGGAATACCCTTGACCTTGAACTTCCTTACTCCTCTAAAGATGCAAGCCAGCTCTGTGGTGCGGGTGTAAGGGCTCTGTGTCCTACGGCCGCCCTTTCCTCCTGGAACAAGTCCCTAAGCCACTGAACTGGAGCTTCGGCTATACATCTGCCTGCTTTCCCAGAAAAACAATCTTGCTCTATTAGCCAAGTGCAGGTCTGGCCTTGGCTTGTCTCAGACAATGTGCATTAAGTGTTGAGCCAAGAACAATGGAGCATCCGGTATTCACAACCTGCCATCTCTCTGACAAAGCACCTACCCTGAGGAAAGGCTGGGTGGAGGAAAAGGCCTTCTACCTCTACGCTATACTTATCTGCATTTTCATCTCTGGAACACAGCTTGGGAGGGGTGGATGAAGTGCTGGGCACCTGCCCCAGGAAGGGACAGACGATTGGCAGCTAAGAGAAGAGGGAACCCCAACTCCTGTGCTACACAGGCTTGAGTTGGGGTTGCTGGAAGGATGGGAAGTGGGTTGTGTCTCAAGTGCCAAAGAATTTCATTGTTATTACTGAGATTTATTAGATTTTCTTGAATAAACATTTCTTCATTTGCTGCATGCCTTTAGGAGAATTTCCAGAGACTTTAAAGGGTTGTTGTTTTTATGACTCCCATCAGTTAGGGTTCTTTCAAAGATTCTGTCCAGCTCCTCTCTCTCATTCTGTATGTGTAATATTGGCTTCTAATATCTCTGTCATATTTCTACAAACAGCACAGCCATCTTATTTCCCAGGGTGGAGGAGCTGAAATAGGTGGAGCTAATGTCCAAGTATCCTCAAGTGCTCAAGCATCTCCAGAACCCAAGATATGCATGACGCTACTCCAGTGATACTGAGCTTGTGGGTCATGACCCCTACAGGGGTTACATATCAGATACTAATGATTTACAACAGTACTAAAATCACAATTACAAGATAGCAATAAAATAATTTTACTGTTGGGGTCACCACAACATGAGGAACTTTATTAAAGGATCGCAGCATTAGGAAGGTTGGGAACCACTACTCTACTCCCTGACAAAGTAAGCTTCAGCCTCGGGCCTCTGGTAGATCGCTGCTGGCGGAGAGCTTGGTGAAACTGTGCCTCACTGATACCTTCTCAATGTGACCCTCTTATTCTTCAAGTTTAAAATTACTGCTAAAAGACAGGAAGCAAATGCATATTTTTGTAGCCGATTTGTGTGTCTAGTCATACTTTATCTGAGACATCGCACCTAATTGTTCGACCATTTCATAACTTTCTATGTGACTTTCACTGTAAACACTTTGTGGTATTATTTCAATTTTCATAGTACTTTTACCCATTATTCAATAAGATGTTACCAACCATGATCTAATAATAGTAAAATTAAATATAGTAACAGTTCCTCTCCTTCCCATAATTCTTATTATTGCGATAAAGCCATAAAGTAACCTCACCAGACCATAACCTATTTTTGGGGGGGGGGCAGTATCTCTCTGTGTTGTCCTGAAATTCACTTTGCAAACCAGGCTGGCCTTGACTTGAACTCACAGTGATTTACTTGCCTCTGCCTCCCAAATTCTAGGATTAGAAGTGGGTCACATGGTTATATATATTTCTCTTAAAAGCATCTCATTCAGGGAGGAAAGTTGACAGGATAGAGATGTGCTTTGCAGGTAAGATCCTTCATGAACAATACAGGTTGAGCAACACCAATCTGAGAACTTCCCAAACCCCAAATTTTCTGAGTGCCAACATGATACCATAAATAGAAAAATCTGTACTGAGAATCTGTTTCATGAACAAAATTATGAAAACTCTCTCTGTGTGTCTGTGTGTTATTATGAAGCAATCGTGATCCCATCTCCTTATACATATACAAATATTCTATGACTCCCCCAAATGCATATTTCCAAACAATTTTATCCTAAGAAGCTGGAATGAAGAATATCCAACTTGAGTTACCCTGTATATAACAGGTGCTGATTAGCCATAACCTGACTAGAAGGATTAATTAGTTCATGACTTTGCAATAATAACAGCCTGACTGAGCAGTAAATGAAAGCAGTCTGCAATATTCCATGGGCAATGTAAGCTGATTAGAAGAAATAGGCAATGATGTAGAACGGATGGGACACTACCTAGCTCGAACAGCTTATCAAAGGGTACCCGCCACACAGGTGAGAGTACTATCAGGAAAGGATTTCCCACGGCTGCTGAATCACTGGACCCCAGAACTATTACACAGATGAATGGCTATCCCCCATTCAGGAGGCAGCATCAATGGGCACTACTTAAGACCCATGGGAAAATCTCCGGTATGTCACTGGGATTGTCTTTGCAACTATATACTCGACTGTCCCTAACTTCCATCTTTAAACTGCTGTAAGTTTCTGTTTTCTGCTCCATGGACAGTGCAGGGAGAAGATTCCTTAGAATATAATTTTCTTTATATTTGAATTTCAAACTACATCAACAAAGAAGAGACGGACATAAAGCAAGAATGGCAAAACCCATTTAGCCTGAGCATGGGAGCTGCTATACTAGTTTCTCTACTGTTTCTTTTCATTTTATTTTTCCTGAGACAGGGTTTCTCTATGGTTGTCCTAAAAGATTCTGTACACGAGGCTAGTTTCAAACCAACAAAGATCCTCCTGCCTCTGCTTCCCGAGTTCAAGGATTAAAGGGATGCACGACCACCCAGCCTTCTGGATATTCTTAAAATTTATCACTGAAACACCTTTCCAAGTTGGGATATAGTTCAGTTAGCAGAGTCTGTCTGGCACAAATGTGGCCTAGGAATTGATCCCTAGCACCATATAGCCAGTGGTGGTAGCACACACTAAAAATCTTAGCACTCAGGAGGTGGAGGGAGGAGAATCACAAGTTCAAAAGCACTGCAGGTTATACAATCGGAGCTACATGCAACCCCATTTCCAAACAACACCCATGTTCTGTGTGAGAGGAACAAGCATCACCTGGTTATCCATGTCCTTGATGACCAGTAGAACAGGGCTGTCTAGGGATGCTGATTTCCTGTAGAGAGTTTTCAAGCTTGTTCCATGCTCTAATGTGCTGTAGGCCAGTCTCCATGGATAGCCTTGTACCCTGGCTGGAAGGCGTCGGGCCAGCTGCCAATCCAAGGAAGGAAATACAAAGAGACAACCACTAATCAGCCACAAACCAGTGCATTAAATAAGGGCCTGTGGCTCCAACTAAAGAATCATGTATTTACATCTTGACCTATTTTTGCCCTGGCAAACATTTGCTACCACTGGCTAAGAAAGAGAAGGGAAATCTGGACAGTGTTTCCCTTGGCCAGGACGCTGCCCAGGAGATGCTGCACTCTCTCAGAGCCTGATTGTGGGCTTCCAATGTCATCAAGCAGGCCTGAGTTTCTCACTGATAAGATATATACGTGGAGAAACATCTTCTTAGGCAAATCTGTGGTCATTTGAATGTCACAGAAATTTCATACACAAACCAGCCAAGCTACGATGTCACCTGATGATTATGTAGTGGATCACAGAGCAAAGTGTCCCTATTAGTACATGACTACACATTTGAAGATTCCCACCGATCAAGCTGGCCAGAAGAGTATTCACTAGACATATACTTTCCTCTGTAATTCAACCTGGCCTTTATCATTTTCTATTTTTTCAGGTGTCCTAAGTTTGCATAGGTTTAAAGTTGCTACAGCGTCCCATAGATTAAGGAAAAGCACGTGTTTTCCATGAGAGTTCAGAGGGACTTTGTCCACCTTGCTTCGGTATCTTTCATGTTTATCTTTAGCTTAAACTTTGCTGCCATAAATATTAGTAAAAGGTATCTCTCCAAGAAACATTAACAAAACAGTTATGAAACACAATGTATTCGAGCATTGGAAGTCAGCTCCAGTGGCAGCATGAAGCCCACCTCTAGAGCTGCCTGACCAAGTCTTTGGGTTCCCCTGGTTTGAGTCTTTAAGCTTTCAAACATTCAAATTCCTAGCTAACTGGTGAAAAAAGTCAGAGATCCTCATATTCAGCTTAGTAGCACATAATATTTCACAAAATTCAAGCAGCAGACATTTTAAACACACAGGTAATTCTAAAGAAAGGAAGATCTTTCCCGGAGGCAGGTGTTCTGTCCATCACAAAGCAAGTACATTCATGTGTTTTATTTTTTTTTTTGTTAATCCCAATAAATTAAGGCCACATATAGTAGCTAGGATAAAGTTGGATCCTTTTTAGGTGCATTAAGACTATATGGGAGATCTCTTCCTTTTTTTATGTTAAGAAATGGCCTTCTCCTTCTCTTTCCTTCCTTTCTTCCTTCATTCCTTTCTTTCTTTCAAGACATGGTTTCTCTTTATCTTTGGTGCCTATCATTGAGCCTCTGCCTCCTGAGTGCTGGGTTAAAAGCATGCGGGGCAGGGGGAACAGAAATGGCCATCTTTTCAGGTTTGGAAGGAGGATGTCGAGGTCATGTGAGCTCCTCACATTCTCAGGAAGGTCACGGGGGAGGCCACTGGGACTTTTCCCAAGTGGAAATGGGTTGTTACCTATGCTCTGTCCCTCCACTTGCTCACCTGGCTGACCATGGGCAAGGGACACTTTTTGAGACTAGGAAGACATCAGGGCTCAGACTGTGGAAAACCCACCTGCTCGATGTGCATGTTCTCCAGGAGCGCACTATGGGGCTGCAGGATAGGCAGTCCCTCTTCTTCTTCCTCCTCCTCCTCGTAGTAGCTGCAAGTGCTCTTCCTCCGTTTTGCCTCTTCAACAGTGATGATCTAAGGTGAGGACAAAAAGAACCCAATGGAGAAGATGAGATGTGTTTTCTCCCATACTAGCCCGGCACACAGCTGACTGTAAAAACGAGATATGCATTCCTCTAAACTAGCCAGGCACACAGTTGACTTAGACGAGATGGCTTTCCCCTAAAGTAGCCCAGCACACAGCTGACTGTAAAGGTGGAGTTTTGGGGAGCAGGAGAAAAACAGAAGAGGGCTTTGGGGAAATGACTAATTTTCAAATGCAGAACAAATGCAGAATTTAAACCACGACAGCTGAGCATTTAGTATGCATGACTTAAAGTCACCAGCCTTTCACTTTTTCTCATGCTGTTGTCTGCTCAGAAACTCGTAACTCCACACACAATTTACAGCCTTGAAAACACTTACTTAGGTCAGGCTCTTTTATTCTGCGTGTTCACATTTCAATTGCAAAGGAAATAATCAGAGATCCCTCACCAAGTCTATAAATAGGGAGTTTGGAGCAATAAAGATAAGTTTTTAATCAGGCTTCCTGGTTGTGTACATAGCAACCAAGTCTAATAGAAATAATGAATGACGGCAGCCACCAGAAGCAAACGGAAGACAGGGAGCAGGGGCAGGGGAGGCTTTACTCTAATTACAACTACCTTACAATTTATTCTACACAATTCACAATGATCCAACATTTCCCTTCTAAATTGAAAGACGCTGTATCACACACATCTCTTATTTAAATACAGTCAGGCTTATGAACCACCAAAGTCCTTACCTTAAAAACACCTGGTCCCTCTTAGTGTCTCAGTACATCACTGTGTGATTCTGAAACATTTAAGAGGTAACTAACTAGTTCTCTAAAATGCCCAGGTACACTAACTAGTAGTGACAGCTGTTATTACAGAGAAAAGACATTTAATTTACATTCTAGTCAGTGATGTCAAGTAATGCATTGTTTGGCTTTCAAAATGAAGAATGGCATGTACAAATTATTCATCTTTTAGCCAAATTTATCTTCTGATGGAGAGGATATAAAAACACTTTCAAAGAATCACATATCTGACATTTTAAACGTATTAGACAAAGCACTTTGTTTTGTTTCTATTTCCAAACTCTCCAAATTGTTAACAGCACACAACAAGGCTGTAGAATGAAGAGAGTCAAGGACGGATTTTGGATTTCAGAAAGAGGGGACAAAAACCTCCACAGCAAATCAAACAACGTGCTCCGGGTGAGACGCTCGCGCAATACTTTCTAACCAGAAGGATTTCGAGACACACTGCTGTGACAGAGCACCTAGCCGCCCGACGGGGGACACAGTCCCACCTACCTTCACAAAAGGCTCTTGGTCAGGTCTGGCACAATAGAAAATCTGTATGTCCAGGGGCAGTCTTCTGCCTCGCATTGTGCTGGGAGAGAAGACTGAAGCCACTAGAGAGAGGAACAGGTCTTTCCTGGCTGCCCGCACACCAGCCACTGGCTGCCGGGCTGAGCTACACTGTTTTCTGTATCTAGCTAGCTTCCTGCACGGCTGAGTTTCTGTTTCCCTCAGGAGGGGGTTCGATGTTTCTACAGGAACACACCCAAATTAGGATTTAGAGCAGGCACACTTCCTGTCAGGCAGAGCGGGAGTATGTAAAATGACACTTTCACCTTTGAAACCCTTGTCCCAACAGTACAATAAAACCCCATTGTTCCAGGGCTTTTTTTTCCTTCCTCTCTTCCTAAACAAACTCTTCATCCTTATGCCCTCAGGGGAGGTAACGAAACTGTGCTCACCCTGTCTCTTCAGGGTTTTCTTTCAGCTCCTTCCTTAAGGCTAAACCTCCATTTTAAACGTAGTGTAGGTTCCCAGTATCAGTTTGAATCTTAAAAACAAAAGGAGGCTTTAACCGAGGTAGACAGGCTCACTCCGAGGCATAGGGGTTTTTTTGTTTGTTTGTTTGTTTTGCTTTGTTTTTTTTACGTTACTTTTAGCTTTTAGAGTTTGTTGGCATGGGCAAAATGAAAGAGTGGGAAAACACTCTGATTTACAGGAGGCTGTGAACGATGCCATCTTATGTGCAGTTTGCAAAACAGGTAGCAATGCACAGTTTATCCTTTTACACTGTAGACTGTGTCTTAGTGACTGATAAACCTACGGGGTCCTCCTTTGTTCCTCGGTCAGAGGGCAGGCTGGGAAAGAAATGCGGATCTGCAACAGATCTCCTTTCTGCTAACTCCTCCATACTGTTGGGGACTTTCAGTCCCAGGGTTCTGAGGTAGGCTAGAAATTGCACTCTGGCAGATGAGTGGACATGACCTATCAGCCAGGACCAACGCTCCATGCAGACACATAACAGCCTAGGGCAGAAGCACTTGGATTCTGTGCCCAGGAGAAGCAACTTTTTCGGTGCCTGGCATTTCATGATAGATCGCATTAATTGAGCGCTTCCTGGATGCGGCAGGAGTGCCAGCATTTATTGGGTGCTTCCTTGTTCTGGGAAGTGCCAGGTGCTTTGCCAGGCACAGGGAAACAAAGCAGCCCATAGTGTCTACGGATGAGTGATAGAAGATGAAACTGTAAACAAACAAATGCCAGCACATGCAATAAAGAAGCTGAAAGCTCTTGAGGCTCAAAGGAGGTTGGGGACACCTGGTTTGTCCTGAGAAGGCTTATTCACAAGGGAGAGGGTGGGTCCATCTGTGAGAAGGGTGGGGTGTGGAGAGATATCCCAGGTGCAGGGTGCAGCAAGAGCACAGACATGGGCTCTAAGTTCATGATGGCTGAAGAACAAACACCAGCTGAAGAAGAGATGAGAGAGGGGGGTAAGATCAGGAAAAGTGAAGAACTGTAATGTCTTGAAGGGATCTTGCCATATAAGAGAGTAGTTCTAAAACCTAGCTGTTTTGCTGATTTATTTTGGTGCTCACATTCTTCCTATAGGCTTACTAAAACAAAGGATCCAGAGGTAAAGGTCTAGGAGTCAACCTGTTAAGAATCTAGAAGGCTGCAGATGTGGCTTTGTGTATAATGTGCTTCCTGTGCAAACACCGACACATGAATCCGGATCCCAACACTTGGAAAGAAGGCCTGCTACTGCAGCACTCTGGAGGGTGGAAACAGGAGGGCTGCAGTGTTCAGTCAGCTTAACGTTCAGTGAGAGACCCTGTCGCCAAGGAATACAGTAGAGAGTGATAGAACATGGTACACGGTAGCCCCCTCTGACCTCCTCAAACATGCACAAAGACATGCACACAAGTGCATACTTGTGAGCCTATATCCTCCATCGTCACCTGCCCCCCCAAACACACACACACACACACACACACACACACACACACACACACACACACACACACAGAGAGAGAGAGAGAGAGATAGTACCTGGTATCCCCAAGTGGTTATTCCAGTGATGGGCAACATGGTTAACAATTACTATAGGCCATGGGGGTGGAAGGATGGGGACATGGTACTGAGAGCTTTAAGCCTGTGAGTGTATGGATGTGTTGTGTATTTGAAATGTTAAGTAAGACAGACAATACATCCAAATACATACCGAAGACCTATTACTATGATGAAGGAAATCTCAGAAATCACTCAATAGTGATGAGAAAAATTATTACTAAAAGTACTACCTATCATATATACTTCATATATACTTACAAAATCAACTACAGGACTACCTCTATATTAAAAGGAAACCTAGGAAAACATAAAAGCCACAAACAAAATTAAAAGACAAATGGAACATGAAGGAATATCTGTGAAACAGAGGAAAAAAAACTCTCTTTCATCACAAGAACTCAGTGGTAGAGAGAACTGTTAAGGTCCCGCTAGAGCAGTGCTTCTCAACCTTCAGGGGTTGCATATCAGATATTTACAACTCATAACAGCACCAGAATTATAATTAAGAGGTATCAACAAAGTAATTTTATGGTAGGGGTCACCACAAATGAGGAACTGTATTAAAGGATTGCAGCATTAGGAAGGTTGAGAACCACTGCTCTAGGGAAACAGGATATAAAAATGAGAAAAGGTAAGAGACTCACAAGTAGCTAACTTGTGCCTAAGTATGTTCATTTTTGGCTCAGCAATAGTCAATTCAATGAAAATTAAATTATAGGATATCACTCACTTTATAATTTAGTAAGCACGTTTAGGAAAAAGAAAAAGGAATAATATTCACAATCCTTTTTCCTGGGAGACACTCTCTGGGAAATCCCTCACACTGCTGGTGAGTTAAATTGGTGACACATGAAACTCAGGAGCCTTAGAAATCTATTGTTCTTATAGCTCATAATTTCACATCCAGGAAATTATCTAACTAGTTAAGGTATATTTTCTCATTCTTGTGTGATTCTTGTGAAATGATCAAAACAACATAATGATTCAAGTGGGAAACTTAAATAATTATAACAGATGTAAATATGCTAGGAACTAGATGGAGGATGGTGACTCATGGATTGGATCTGTAATTACAGCACTTGAAAGCCTGAAGCAGAAGATCTTGAGTTTGAGGCCAGGCTGATCAGAGTGAGCTCCAGGCCTGCCTAGACCTATCTAAAACAAATAAACAAACAAAGGCAACCATTAAAACTGAGGGTCTTAAAGACTTAAAACAATTCTTACATTATGCCAGGTAGGAAAAACCATATACAAACTACACAGAACATAATACTTTTGCTGAATGAAAAGGAGGACCCACACCCTCAACAGTTGCAAAGCACCCAAACAAAACAGAAAATAAAGTCCAAACAAATGTATGAAGGTAACAAGTACTATTAGGTTTTTAAAAAAACTTTCTGTACTCTACTTTTCAAGGTTTTTTGTTTGTTTGTTTTGTTTTGTTTTGTTTTACAATAGGCACACATTGCTTTCATAAAATGACAACATAAAGTATGTCTGAAGATCTTGAATAAGGATGAGGAAAGGCAGGAGGTGGGTAGGGACTAGAGACCAAACGAGTTACAGAAATTTTGACTGGATAAGAAGGGATTGGCTCAGGAGAGTGGTGGAGGGCCCTGCAGCATTTAAAACCAGAGTTAACATGATTCTGATTGGAG
>NC_022034.1:38487799-38491172 GCF_000317375.1 Microtus ochrogaster | reverse complement strand
AGTGGTGGAGGGCCCTGCAGCATTTAAAACCAGAGTTAACATGATTCTGATTGGAGATGAGCTGCCTAGTCAAGATGATGAAAGAGAAGGATCTAGTATTACTCGTGGGTTTGTGGCTTGGACACCACTAAGATATAAATATGGGAGCAGAAACAAAAATTTTGCAGCATTATGAGTTATTCTGGATATGCTTAAGATTAAAAAACTTTTATCTTATGAGAGTCTACAGTTCTCCTTCACAACCATGAAGCTGAGGGACAGGGGTGTTTCTCACACACTCATACATACACACATAGTGAAATTAAAAGAGATGAGATATTTCTTCCTTTATTTTTTTCCTTAAAAAAAAAATACAAAGAAACATCTTATCCCGGTAAAAGATAAGGAACCAGGCAGGAAGGAAAAAGCCTTTAAAGACACATAAGAGAGACAGCTGTGACTGATAAAACAGAAGTCAGCCTTGGAGAGGAAAAGAGCCTGTTCCCCCGAGTCAGAAACCGAGAATGTAACTGATAACTGAAAATAGAGGAGAGGGAGTATCAGAAAGTAAATTTGTCCAATTCCTTCCTCTTTATAATGTGAAAGGCAGGTCATACTATGGGATGTGTGGATATTAACGTGGGCAGGGAAGTTTAGGGAGAATTGGGCAAAAGGTCAGAAAAGGGAAAGAGTTCCAGTAATGAGTCGGGGAGGACACAGATGAACTCAGTATCATCCAGCTATCTTGGTACCATTCTTCTTGGTTTGAGGCTTTTGCTCTGTTTTGTCTTTTGAGATGAGCCCTAGATATGCTGCTTAGGTTGAGCTCAAAGTCTTGAACTCAAGTGACCCTTCAGTCTTTGCCTGTGGAGAAGCAGGACACCAGGTATGTGGCACTCTGCCTTCTTTTGTTTTTCTGTGCCAATGCTTGTACAGCTAGGATTAGAGCAAGTGTGAGGATACACCTTCCAGGAATGGAGGAGTCTAGATGGGTATGATAGATGGAAGAACCACTAAGCAACGCATGTGCTCTGATAACTGATAGTAGGGATGTCCCTGAAGTCATTCACCATCTCCCCAACATAGAACAAAAAGCTTTGAAGGGTCCCAGAAAGGTATAGAATAGGATGGAGTCAAAGGACCAGACCTCAGAGAGATCCATAACTCCAAAAACAGGCTTAAAGGAGGAAGGAGTGACAGACATATTTCTCTTTATTCCCTGATCTGCCATCTCAGTTCTGAAAGCTTATTACAAAGAGAGACCTATCTTATCCATCTTTATACTACCATGCCCTGCCCCACAAGATATACTTGATATATGATGGTCTAATTGGATAAAGGGAACTCAGGGTTGGGAAACTTACCATCCATTTTTTATGACACAGGAAACAAAGTTTCATAAATGTATTTTAAATGGTTAGAAAAATTAAAGAAAGAATAAGAATAGTATCAGCTATTCAAAGTTTTTGGAATCTGAACACAAGACCATTTTCTCCGTGGTTGGCATTTTAGGGGTCATGACAGCCTATTTCCTACCCAGGTGTTTACCTCCCAGCTCTTGGTGGTGGGCTCACTGAAGAAATTGTCGATCATGTTCAGTTCTTCTTTCTCTACCACCACAAAGCCTTGCTCCTTGGCGTCTTTCCCATAGACATCGGGAGACCATTGAACAAAGAAGGTATACAAGTGATCCACCCTGGAAAACATGTTCGTGATACATGTTAACACCAAGTCCACGTTCCTGGCAGGCATCAAGAGTACCTTGAGTACCTGCAACAGCCTTTTTCCTGCTTGGCCAATTGTTTCACTAAGTAGGAAATTCCCCACTGTCAAGGCTATCTTTGTGAGTGGCTTCCAAAATCAGAAAACAAGAACCCACAAACAAAGCAAAAGCCTGCAGGCACTAACCACTATTGAAACTGTCTCAATCTGAAAGAAAGATCAAGAGATGGGACAGAAAATGGAAAACCCCAATGCAATGTTACACCACATGTTTCTTCTTCCCCAACTTTCACTTATGGGCTACACACTCAACGACAGAAAACAAAGAACCTGTTGACCCGAGGCTTTAGCTGGGAACAGAGACAAACTATAGTTCAAGGGGCCTTTCCTTCGTGCAAGGTATATTACATACAATTTTCATAAAATACTTCTAACAACTAGAACAAGCAGTTATCAGGAACAACACTGGAAGGAGACCTATCATTTGTGGCACATGTCCCTTGCTTCCTCTTTCTATTTAGGACAGAAATTTCTGAAGCTTTTCTCTGGCTATGATCAACAAAGAAATGTCTAGTTGCTTAGCAGAGGATGGGAGGGGGGGCACTGCCAATGCCATAACCTGCAGTATCCACCCTGTATGGACCAGTCACAAACACTAAGTTCTTTATTGATATTCACGATAGCAGGGCATGGGGCAACAGGGAGGATGACCACATGGTTCTTAAAATCTCTTATAATTATAAAATAATTCCAGTTTGAAGCGACCGAAAGAATGTCAATTAATCATTACTTCTTAAAGAAGCTTTGATTGTATCAAAATAGTTTCACAAGATGGTAAGAGAAAAACAAATAAAATCCCCACCTTTGTTCTGACCAAACTGCTTTAGGCTCCCACCTCCTTATCTGCTCTTGCCCATATGTTTACTTGGGTAACATAAAGTTTCATTTGTAATGGGAGCCAAGACATAACTGTGTTATATATAACATTACATAATAACATGTTTACCACATTATTACTCTTGGTATACATCTTTAATAACTACACTGAATAAAAATTAATGAGTCATATCTAACCCGCATCTCTACATTGTCAGGATGTTAGCTTAGGGATTTCTTTCATTATATAAGTAACACTGTGAGGAAAATTGCACAGTCTATATCTTGTACTATCTTTCAAGTTATTTTCTCAAGATTAGAGTCCAGGAATGGTTGACTATGCCCAAGGGCATGCTTTTACAGCTTCAGATGGATCCTGCCAAACTGATTTCGAAAGGCTGACACTGACATTTTGGTTTCTAAGTTTCCCACCACTTTATCCTTTTTAAAAAATGAGTTTATGTGGGCTACATAGATGGCTCAGTGGGTCAGGAGCCTGCCACCAAACCTGATAAACTTAGTTCATTCCCCAGGACCCACATAATAGAAGGGAACCATTCTTCCTCAGGGCCCCTGCACACTGACCCCCACCTGTTCGCAAGGCATATGTGCCTCCTGCTAATACACAGCATTAATAAATAACTTTTTAAATTTTTTTTTTCACATGAAAAACAACCTTTATTCACAAATTTCTTCACTATTTCTGTAGTTAGTTCTTTTTTTTTTAATTTTTTTATTTTTTGTTTTTTATTTTATTGAGAAAAGGAAAAAAAACAAGTTTCCACCTCCTCCCAGC
>NC_022034.1:38482348-38487699 GCF_000317375.1 Microtus ochrogaster | reverse complement strand
TGGGATTGAAATATTTAAACTTCGTCCTACTCAGTGGGCATTTCTTTGAGGTTGAACATGTTTGAGTGTTTTCTTTCTGGTGGGAGTCATTCTTTTCATGGGTTGGTTATTTGTGATTCGATATGAGTTTTTTTCTTTTCAGCCTTTGGCAGCCTTTATGTCAGTGGATCTCAACCTTCCTAATGCTGTGGCCCTTTATAATACAGTTCCTCATGTTGTGGTGATCCCCAACCATAAAATTCTTTTCGTTGCTACTTCATAACTAATTTTGCTACTCTTATGAACCACAATGTAAATATCTATGTTTGCTAGGGATCTTAGGTGAGTCCTGTGAAAGGGTCATTTGACCCCCCAAGTTAAGAACTACTGCTTTATGTAATGTAAGTACCAACCACCATCAACTGTGTTTGTAAGCTGCTATGTCCCTTCTCATAGCAACTGTGTCTTTCTCCTAAAACCAATATTGCCAGTGTATATGTATGTATGCACACATACATATAAAACACATTTACATTTATTTACTCTTATTTATGTGTATGGGTATTTTGCCTGTATATTTATATGTCTATGTAGCAGATGTGTGTACAGTCCGTGGAAGCCAGAAAAGAGTGTTGGATCCTCTGATACTGTTGTTACAGACAGTTGTTAGTGGTCATGCAGAAGCTGACAACTAAACCTGGGTTTCCTTCAAGAGCATCCAAGTGCTCTTAATTACTGAGCCATCTCTCCAGCCCCAGTTTTTATATAGTTTAAAAATGTATTTCTTTCAGAATTCTCCTTCAAAAATACAATGTTGTCACAAGACAAGGCTATGAAGTATATATGTCTGTGCCTGGGTATTCTGCAATGTTAATACTACAATTAAAAATAAATATGGATATTGATATATCCTCATGTTCAAGGGTGCAGTGGTTATGCTATTGTTTGACTTGGTCACAACATTTAGGTTTGGGTCAAACACTATCCTCCATTTGCTGTGATTTTCTAAAAGATATGGTTATTGTTTAAATCCCTCAACTTTACAAAAGATGATCACTCTAGAATGTGAATGGGCCTTGCCCAATCAGTTGAGATTTTTAAGAAGGCAAGGGTGAGCTCCCCAAGGAAGAAGGAATTCTGCTACTAGATTGCCTTAGACTTGTTTGTACATCAACTCTTCCCTGGGTCTATAGCCTTCTGGCCTGCCCCCAGTTTTCAGTCTTGCCAGTCAGAGTAAAACCTACGCCAATCTTTTAAGAAAAAAATTGCTGGGCAGTGGTAGCGCATGCCATTAATCTCAGCACTCTGGAGGGAGAGACAGACAGATCTCTGTGAGTTAGGGGCCAGCCTGGTCTACAGAGTGGGTTCACAGAGAAGCCCTGTCTTGAAAAAACAAACAAAAAATTCATGCATACATGATATAAATTCCATTTATTTTGTTCTCTTTAAAGAAATACAAAAGAGTTCTTTGAAAAACTACAAAGTCACTGCTTGAAATACTTACTGCCAAGGAAGTGAATGGGTAGGACAAAGATACTGCCTATCATATATTTTTATCTTAATTTTGGGATAGGTGATATGTGGTATTTAAATATAAAAATATATACTTAAACCTTGATCTGGTGGCACTGTTCTTAATCCCAGGCTTGAGAAGAAGAGGCAGGTGGCTCCCTGTGAGCTTTAGGCCAGCCTGTTCTACATAGCAAGTTTCAAACCAGTCAGAGTAACATGGTAAGAACTGGTCTAAAAATAAAAATAAAACTAAATAAACAAACAAAAAGAGCCACTTAAAATGATAAGAAATTTCCCAATCATTTGTTTTATTTAACCATTCTGATAAGTGTAAGATGAAATCTCTAAGTACTTTTAATTTGCATTTCCCTGATTACTAAAGTTGTTGAACTCTTTGAGACAGGGTTTCTCTGCATAGTCCTGGCTATCCTGGAAATCACCTTGAAACCACCTGCCTTTGCCTCTTGAGTGCTGAAATTAAAGGTAGTGCCACCATACCAAGCTTTAAGTATACATTAAAAGTGTGTGCCGCCACCACCTGGATATTTTTTAAGTGTTTCTCAGTCATTTAAGATTCTTCTGTTGAGAATTGCTTAGATCTATTCTCTAAATTGGGTTGTTTTCACAAAACCTAGTGCTTTGAGTTCTTTACATATTTTGAAGACTACTCCTCTATCAGATGTGTAAAAACAAAACACCCTTTTTCCATGCTGTTGGCTGCCACATTGCCCAACTGACAGTGTCCTTTGATGTACAGAAGAAGCCTTTCAGTTTCATGAGGTCCTATTTATTAATTGTCGATTAGTGCCTTGACTAACAGTGTTTTGTTCAGAAAGTCTTTTCATTTGTCAATAAGTCCAAGGCTATTCCCCACTGTCTTTTCTATCAGTTTCAGTGTATCTGGCTTTATGTTGAGGTCTTCAATCCATTTGTAGCTGTTTTGTGTGGGGTTACAGAGAAGGCCCTCTTTGCATTCTTCTCCATGCAGCCATGCAATTTGACCAGCAGCATTTACTGAAGGTGCAGTCTTGCTTTCTCAAAATCAAGTATCCGTATGCATGTGGATTTATGTCCGGGTCTTCATTTTGATTCTGTTATCCTCTTCAATTTCTTTCTCCAACGCCAGAAAGTTTTATAATACAGGTCTTTCCCTTGTTTGGTTAGAGCTACCCCAATACATTTATTGTGTTTGAAGCAATTGTGAAGGGTTGTTTTCCAGATTTCTTTCTCAGTCCTTTAGTCATCTGATTACAGGAAGTCCCAGTAGTTGATCTTTGTGAGTTAATTTTGTAACTAACGAGCTACCTTTCTGAAACTGTTTGTGAGCTCTAGAAGTTTGATGGTGGAATCTTTAGGTTCACTTATGTATACTATCATATCCTCTACAAATAAAGATATGATGACTTTTCCCCTTCCATCCGCTTCGTGTCTTCAGTTGTCTTACTGATCTAGCTAAGACTGCAAGTTCTATATTGAATAGATATGGAGAGAGTAAACAACCTTTTTTTGTTCCTGATTTTAGTGGAAATGTTTTGAGATTGGCTATAAGCTTGCTTTTATTATGCTGAGGTATGTCCCTCAATCCCTAATCTCTTCAGGACATTTTTTTATAAGAGGGTGTTGGGTTTTATCAAAGGCTTTTTCTGCATCTAATGAGATGATCATGTGGTTTTTGACTTTCTGTTGGTAGACTACATTTATCCGTTTATGTATGTTGAACCATTGCATCTATGGGATGAAGTCTACTTGATTATGGTGGATGATCTTCTTGAAGTGTTCTAGGATTTGGTTTTGTAGTATTTTATTGATAATTTTTGGTTCTATGTTCATAAGGGAAATTAGTCTAAAATTCTCTTTGTTGTGGCTTGGTATCAGGATAACTGTGGTGTCACAAAACAGAATAGAACAAATGTTTCTTCTGTTTCTATTGTATGGAAAAACTGGGATTGTCTCTTCTTTGAAAGTCTGGTAGAATTTGGCATTAAAACCATCTGGCCCTGAATTTTTTTGGTTGGCAGAATTTTAATGATTGTTCCTATTTCACTAGTGGCTATAAGTCTGTTTAAATTGATTATCTAATCTTGACTAAGTCAACTTTGATAGGTGGCATTGAGATAATTATCCATTTCTTTTCGATTTTCCAATTTGGTGGAGTACATTTTTTAAAAGTATGCTCTTATGATTATCTGGATTTCCTCAATGTCTGTTGCTATGCTCCTCTTTTTACCTGGAATATTGTTGATTTGGATATTCTCCCTCCCACCTTTTCCTTAATTTGGATAGAAGTTTGTCAATATTTTCGATTTTCTCTAGGAACCAACTCTTTGTTTCATTCTTTGTTTCTTTTGAGTTTGGGTGAAATGTTCTATAAATACATTAGGTCTATTTGGTTTATAACATCAGTTAGCGCTAGAACTTTTCAGCTTGGTTTTGTTTAGATGCCCTGCCTATTGGCAAGACTGAGATATTTAAGTCTTACTGTCAGTGTAAGGGTCAGTACATGTTTTAAGCTATAGTAGTGTTTTCTTTTACAAACTTGGGTGTAAAGCTTTGTGCATAGATGTTGTAATATCCTTTTGTTGGATTTTTCCTTTGATGAGTATGAGTGTCCTTCCCTAGTTCTTCTAATTAATTTTCATTTGATGTCTATTTTGTCAGATATTAAAATGTCTACATCGATTTGTTTCTTGGGTCCATTTGTTTGGAAAATCTTTTTCCAAAAACAAACAAACAACAAAAAAAGGAAAATCTTTTTCTATCCTTTTACCTGGAGGTGATGTCTATCCTTGATGTTAAGGTGTGTTTCTTTGATTTAGTAGAAGGATGGATCTTGTTTTCACATCTATTTTCTTAGCCTGTGCCTTTTTAAAAAATTCTTTTTAACTTTTATTGATTATTTTTATTTTTTCTTTTATTGATTCTTTGTGGATGTCACAGCATGCATCTCAATCCCACTTACCTCCCCATTCTCTCACACTCACCCTCTGGCCTCACAATTTTCCCCAAAACAAAATTTAAAAGAAAAACCAAAACCAAACTGAACCAAACAAAACAAAGCAAAACAAAAGAGGAAGAATCTCGTTGTGGATGCTGTAGTGTGGCCTGTCGACTCACACGGTTTACTTTTTAGTCCATCCATCTTTGCTTGTAAGTACTCACTGCTATGAGCCATTGGTCTGGCTCGAGGTCTTCTGTTATAGTGGGCTGTCACTGGGGCTCCTTTTGGGCATCCTGTTGTCCTGTGTCATGGAGATCCAGCAGTATTGGATCTGTATGTTTGTACCCTTCACATTTCGGGGTGTACTAGCTTAACTCATAGACCTGGCCCTGGACCTAGATGATAGCTGGTTTGGTCAGTTTGCCAGCTTTCCCTCATGGCCACTCCCTGGGTGACCTCTCCACCATGGCCTCAACTAGCTCACCCAAAGCAGCCTATGGCAAGGAACAGGGCCAGTTCTGCTCTTGGGTCCTCAAATTTAGCTCACCCACACTCACACCACCAAGGTCGGCTACTCTTTTGCCCAGGTGAGGTGCAGACCCCCTCTCTCCCAACTGCTGCATGGAGACTATAGCTCTGCTGCTCTCATGCCTTCAGGCCTGGCTCACCTGCCTGCTTCCCCAACAGGCTCTAGTGTGATGCCCAGGACTATACAGTCAGCTCTCCTGTGTGCTGCAGCTGGTGAGGGGAAGGGCTAATTCTCTCACTCTCCTGACCATAGGCGGGAGGGGGGGTAGTGTGTGGGAGGGCAGCAGCTATCTCAGCTACCATAGGTAGCAAGGTGGGGGGATCATTCCCTCATCCATGAGCCTTTGACTTTTTTATTGGCAAATTGAAACCATCAATGTTGGGAGACATCAGC
>NC_022034.1:38481254-38482189 GCF_000317375.1 Microtus ochrogaster | reverse complement strand
CTTGTGTTTTCTTGGGTGTGTTTAACCTCTTTGGGTTGGATTTTTCATTGTAGTGCCTTCTGTTGGGCTGGATTTGTATGTGGATATTCCTTAAATTTGGCTTTATCATGGAATATCTTATTTTCTCCATCTATTGTAACTGAAAGTTTTGGTGAGTGTAGTAGCTTGGACTGGCATCTGTGGTCTCTTAGAGACCAAGTTAACAATCCATAGCACCACAGAGGTTAGGTATGGAGTAAGGAATTACGAAGAGGAGGACAGATAGATTTTTCCTTGGAAAGGGAACTAGAATAGATAGTTATAGATGGATGGTGGGAGACTAGAACAGGATAATCAAATGGAGATGAGGAGAGAGGAATGGAATGAGGAAAGAACATAGGGAAAGACAACTAAAGTTAAGGGCCATTTAAGGAGTAGTATGGAACCCTAATACAGAAGAAGCCTATAAAACATGCAAATATGAAGGTGATCTGAATGAAATCGTCACATAACAACACATCTCTTGTTACCAAATAAGATTTGGTTATATCTAATTGAGTTATTGGGCAAAGGGGTCCCATGCAACCTCTCAAACAATCCAAACTGTTGTCAAGAGTTGTCAAACTGACAGTAAAGCCCCATTGCTGCAGACAACACCTACACAACTTACTGAACATGGAGAAGTCAAAGTGGTACCTACACAGAGCCTTTATTCCTGTGTGCTAGTATCTTTGGTACAGGAAGGTACCCAAAAGCATGCTACCAAAGAAGAAAGGTGAAACACCATCCCTGCTACAAATCCTTAGATCTACAATGGTGTCTTGCTGGCAAGATATGCCAGTGCAATGGTGGCAGAAAGCTTATGGGGCAGCCAACCAACACCTGAGTGCCTGAAGTCACACTCCTCAAGGAGGAGCCCATACCTGAAGTCACACTCCTCAAGGAGGAGCCCATAC
>NC_022034.1:38468233-38481154 GCF_000317375.1 Microtus ochrogaster | reverse complement strand
TGAAGTCACACTCCTCAAGGAGGAGCCCATACTTGAAGTCACACTCCTCAAGGAGGAACCTATACCTGGCACTGCTTCGGTGACCAAGAACATGAGACTACATAGCCAGTGGCCTAGGGTAAAACCAAATACTACTGTTTTAAATAAAATAAAATAACAAAAACAGAATAAAATGACTCCTAACGACATTCTGCTATATTCAAAGATTAGTGCCTTACTTAGCCATCATCGGAGACAATTTCTCCTGCAGCAAAAGGAAAAAAATAGAGATACACACAGACAGGACATTATCCAGAGAACAAGAGACCTTGGAACATGAAGCCATAAATAGGTTGTCTCCATTAAATCCCTATCCTTAGGGCTTAGGAAACCCTGTAGAAGTGGAGGAAAAAAGACAGACAGACAGACAGACAGATACATACATACATACATACATACATACATACATACATACATACATACAAACATTCTCTTTCTTTACCCTGCAGGTATATATTATGTATATAATATGGCTTCTACTTTTGTGTTTTTATAGGATCCTTGAAATGAGTGGGTTTCTGAGTCTGTTTCCTGTACCTTTTTCTTCTGTTTGTTTTGTCCTATTCTGATATATTAGCTTTGTTTTTATCTTTTATATTATATTAATTATATTATAATAACCTTTAAAAGCCTGTTTTTTTTTTTCTCATGAGCGACAGAAAGGGCAGAGAGGAGGTGGGGACGAAGGGGAAACTGTAATCAGAATATATTATGTGAGGGACAAAAGCTAATTTCAATAAAAGAAAAAAATTCCCCATCAATCTCACAAATAAAGGAAATTATTATGAGTATATATTTTTCTTTTTCTTTTCCTTATTCTTTGTCTTATCTTTCCTTGTCAGTATACCAACAGCTTCCTCATTCTTTCTTTTATAGTTGCCCGATATTTTACTTAGGTGGACCTACATCTTTATACACAGTTATACATTATTATACATAGTTGGACATGTGAGGGGTTTCCCAGCTATGCTGTCACAAATAATGCTATGAGCAATCCACTCTGTATGAGTGGTATTTCACACGTACAAACAAAACTGCTGTTTATATTCCCAGAACTGGGGTTGAATTGTCTGCCATGCAATTACTAAGCAAACTCAACTCTTTTGCCTCCAGGAAAAGACAAGTTCAGATGTGTCCAGGGAAATGTGGTTGCAGACGTGGATTGCACTATCAAAGAAACAATCTCATGCCATCATAATTATACAAATATAATTCTAGAAAACTATATTGCTCTGTATAGGGATTAAATTACTTTTGTCCCCTACGTCTCTCTACTAGATGTTAATTGAGAAAACATGAAATTAATCACTACTCCAGAGAGGTATGATTAGTATACAATTCTCCAAGCTTTCTTTAAGAATGTAGTTCATCATAAATTTATGTGGAGCAGAGCCATAGTGGAAGACCAAATATACTCCCCTCTAACTTTTATAAAAGAGTCATATGTTATACAGTGCATGTTCATGTTATGGGGAAAAAAATCTAATATGGGCAGCACAAAAGGCTTCCTGATTGCTCGTGGTTGGCTTCCGTGTAAATAAAGAAAAGTGACTTCAATACTTAGTATCTGGCAAACTTCAGTGCTACTGGCAGCTGGCTTGTCACTCACAGCCAGACCCTGATGTTTTCCTGTTGGCCATTAAAAAAATTAGAGAACACCAATCAGATGAGGGTACTCTGAAAAAAGACCACTCTACTGCTGTGATAAAAACAAGGTCTAATCAAAGGGGCCATGCACGCAGCTATGCTACCCTGAACACATACTGCTTCTCCTAGTAACATCACTTGTGTCCAGTCTTTCCTTGCTTCTAGGTGAGATTGCCTCAGGTGCCTAATCATGGAAGGGCTTTGTTTCCTGAGGATGTCTCACCTAGAACAAGGTACAGCTTCATTTCCACTGCCAGTTTTCACTCAAAGCTCAACCCTGTAACTAGTTGCTAACACTTCCCCTGCCTTCCACAGACTTCTAGTGCTAGGAATCAAACTCTGGGGTCAGGGATGCATGTGTAGAATTTCAATATCAAAATACATAGAAAAGAACAAGTCATGAGGAGTTCCCCGATGCGTCTCACAAATAAAGGTGATGGTTTTATTCATTTCTTCTGCATTTATCGTGTTTTGTAAGCAGGCATGACATAAATGCTCTCTTGGCAAGTGCTCTTCTACAGAGTCACACCACCCTCACAGCCCTTAACACTCCCTTATTGAGTTGCCAGCTCCCCTGGAGCGTACTCCTCCATTATGAAATGCTGATAAGCTTTAATGTGCTCTAGTGGGTACTGTCTGGAAGGCACTGGATCTGTGACAGAGCTTCCTGAGCGCCCAGCGACTGTGTCAGTGACCTCAGTTTTCTGGAGTAATAGCTCTGGCTGGCGTTGGGTACTGAATTCAGCCAGTTGTCCTTATGTCGACGGGATGAGGACTCTGAAGTCAGCCATCAGTATCATACCCTGCACTGTGTCTCCGGAGGTGCCACCAGGGTTCTTTCTGTATCACTCACACTGCAAATGTTCTGCTCAGTCCACCTCATTGCTGAACTACTTTCAAGTCTTTTTCCTGGCTGATGACATAGACATTTTGATTGGATTTTTTTTTTTTTTGAACAACAAAGCACTTCACTCTCATAGGGAAGCCATAGTACAGGGTGAGACCTATCAAAGAAGCATCCATTCTGATGGAAGCTGAGACTGTGCTGGACCATATTCCTTCAAGAAACTGCAAGGAAACCAAAATGAGTAACAGCTTTGGACTGAGTTCTGCATTCCTTCTGAGACGTCATAAGATGTGCAAGTTCTGAAAGTGCAAGATTTATGGAAAGAACCAATCTTAACAACTTCTAGCTACTTCCGTTTCTGATAACAAAGGCATCAACACACCCAGGGTAACCATCTCAGTGGTTCTTTTCATGGTAAGTAAGATAAGGCTTACTTAGTGTTTCGCGGTGAGAACAGAAACAGAACTTTCTCTCCTTGATGGAAACAACATTCCCACAACTCAGTGGGAAGTTGAATTTAGGTAGAAGGCTAAGGAAAGGGTCAGAACACCTGTTAAGGGAAGCCAGCTTCATTTGAAGTTCAGTGTTACTGGAGCTTCTCTGATATGTTCTGTTGGTCATAACAGAGGTAAGCTCAAAGAAAATGACAGCATGCCTTTCTCTCCCTCATCTTCCTGAGGGGAGATATCCGCAGGGGCCTGGGGGGACTGCTCCAGTCTTAGCCTGGTTATTTAAGGAGACAAATCTGATCACGTCATGATGCTGATGCTGAAATGTAGACCATGCTTTCTGCCACTGACCACGCTGGGAAAGGAACCAGATGCATGTGTGCATGCATATCTCTTGGGAGCTGTGACAAATGGAGGTGGGGGAATGAAAATGAGGACATGAAAAATGTCTCTCCAGGACATTGTTGAGGAGAAGGACTTTATTGTCGATATGAAGCAGAGTACAGCCAAAGGCATTTAGAAGAGTCCAGACTGAACCAGGCCATGAGTGGAGAGAGATGGGGATGGGGTGTTAGGCCAAAGAGGCCAAGGATGAGCCAAGAGAGGAGCTGCATAGCTGAAATGTTAGGTTTAGATGGGGCTGAAACGCTGGATGAAGGTGAGCACAGCCCCTGGGATGGATGGGTTTGGAGCAGGGGCCAAGGTGAGACACGCTAGGAGGAGGCATATGTACTGAGTGGTTCTAGAGGTCAAGTATGTGCTTTGGTGTGCTAATAGACACCACAGTTAGCCTGACAGGTTTGACAGCAGGGTTCTCACTTTTGGAGTATTCTTGTCTACCGGTGCCATTCTTTTTAGAAGTACTCTCAGCCAGGGCAGCAATCTGGGATGCTCAGACAAAGAGGCTTTAAAAACAAAATCTATCTCAAGCCCTTTCTAGGATTGCCAAATTTTCAGTGAACGATCAGTACCAAGTTCTGAGTTTGCTGGTGTTCAGAGTGGCATAGTGTGAAGCAGCCAGTGGTAGGTCAAGAGCAGCCAGGCCCAGCCTCATGCCCTGAGTGAGCTCTGGCTGTTAACCGATGCTTAGGAAAGGCAAGGCTTCCTATAAGGAAAAGCTGCACAGTGGCCCTGCAGGTCAAAGATTGACCAATATAAAGATAAGGAAACGGAAGACAGCAGCAATGGAATTATGTGCCCGAACACTCCTTTCCTAGACATGTTCCAGCCAGCTCCAGCTTGGGCTGACTGCCTTTATAAGAATTCTGTAGATAGCTCTATTTTTGTTTCCATAGCCAAAGGTCATACATCACAATTACTTCCCTGGTTTGGGGTTTTGAGCAAAGCTTATGTAAATACCAGCAATATCCCTGTTGGCTCTCAGGGCCCCCACTTCCCAGTTTCTAGTTCTGTTTCTAAATTTGCCCCTGGTAGGCACACAGCACAATAATTCAGGACCAAGCCTCACCATTGGTGTGTGTTCTGAACTCAGGGAAGTGGCATGGCAGGGGCACTGTCTCAATAGCTATAAAAGTTGTCCTTTGCCAGGGAAGCCACCGGGAACATAAGATGACAAACGGCGAAGGTGCATTGTGACAGGAAATGTTCAGGGCTTTTCTTTCAGACATCCAGGCTGTGAGCACACCCTTACTTCTTTCAACATTAGCTTTCCACATAATACGAATACACCCTCATTTTCTCATGTAGTCAGAACCTCATTCGAGCCAAGTGAGGGAAAGTATAGGAATGAAGATTTTAAATGATCTGCTCCACAAGAGAAAAATTTAAAATTGACTTTGAATCCATTTACTTACTTAAGTTCAAAGGTCCTTGCAGACCAAATAGAAGGATTAAGTGTCCTATCCCATGCCTCTTCCCAATCTTTGTGTTTAATTTCCTTCCCTTTGTTTATAGTATGTGACCTATTTGGAAGCCAGGGAGAGGATATGATTGAATTACAGTTACCTTCAGTTTACTTAGTGGAAGCCTTGGACTGGTTCTTTTTACCTAAATGGGGTTTTCCTAGCTGTTAGCTTCCAGAACTCAACAGACTTAAAGAAAGAAAGGTCCCCCAGATGCCCCACCTGTTCCTTTGGATCCTACCTTGTCCATTGCTTCCTTCTGACTAGACTCATTCATCTTCTGCCTTCAGGACCCCTCTCTGCCTCAGTTTCCCGCAGTTATTGGTCTCTCCTGGACTCACACAATCCTAAGACAATCTGGTCACTCTTGCCTGTGTTTTGACCCTGTGTGCCTGTCTCAGTCTTCCAGACAGGCCACCTTTGCTGACTTCTCTCCCAGAGAAGCTGCTATTTGGGCTTGCTGATTACTGGTGCATCCCATGATCACACATAGGTCCTTTCCTGCTCCTCGCAGAGCTGTTAGGCCTCTCTCCACATCTCAAGCGCTCAGCGTCTCCTACTGACATCCTCTTTAAATGGAAGACTCTCCATTTCAGGAATAAGAGTCTTCCTGCAACTTCCCATAGTGATCTCGCTCTCCACAATTCCTCTTTTACCTATTGTCAGCCTCCTCTCTGGCCCTTACCACTCTCACTGCTTGCCACATTTCCCCATTCTGTCCCCTGTTCTCCCACCTTCTCTATCCTTCTGGGTCCCTCATGCTGATCCTTAAAACTGCATGCATTTCTAGAAGAAGGAGGGCAAGGAGGAGGAGGAGGAGGAAGAGGAGGAGGAAGAAGAGGAGGGGGAGGAAGAAGAAGAAGAGTAAAAGAAGAGTTCTAGGTTTTTTCCCCTGAAAGTTTCTTCTCATTCATTTTTTTTCCAAGGGTGTATCATTTAGACTAGCACACTCCTCTTTATCCCTGAAATCACCTGTTTTGGTCTTTCTGCTTCTTAGTAGGATATGGTATTGGTAAAGCAAGTCTGCCTTACACATTTTCTGAAAGGAGGCAGAGGTTTAAAGATGTTGCTCCTTTTCTCACTATTTTCATGAAACCAACGGTGCAAAATGACAACAGTATCTGAAGCCTCATAGCGTTGACCTTAGAAAGCCTGTTGAGGCTTGAGACTTTCATAGTGATTCATCTTATGGTCTGGTCCCTGATGAATAGCAGCCCTGGGTCACTATCCAGGGCTTTGCTCAGAGCCAGCACCATTACCGGTAATTATAGCCACTGTAGCTGCCAACTGTTCCTGAAGTGGGGTATTGTAATTCGTGTAACAAGTGAGCAGAAAAACTAGGTCATGGGCTGTGAGATATCTTTCTCTATACTGTGAATATGTTTTATTACAATTGTAATAAAAAAGTTGATTTGGACAATAGCCAGACAGAATAGAGCCAGGCAGAAAATCAAAGCAGAGATACAGAGAGAAGAAGGCGGAGTCAGGGAGATGCCAGCAGCAGCTGCCAAGGAAGCAAGATGTGAGGTAGCAAGCCACAAGCCTCGTGGTAAAATATAGACTAATAGAAATGGGTTTAGTTGTAAGAGATGGTTAATAATAAGCCCGAGCTTATTACTATAGGCCAAACAATTTGTAATTAGTAGTAAGCCTTTGAGTGATTATTTAAAAGGGGCCTCAGGACTGGGTGGGGAAAAGCCTCCATTTACAATCATGTATTGGGTCCTGGGAAAAGCCCATCTTTAAGGGGAAATAGATCTGGTACTGGAATGAAGCCAAGAAGAAAGGGCAGAGAAAGGGAGCAACTATAAAATACAAAGCCAATCACTTCACCTGGTTCTGTAAAACTCTTCTAGCATCTTCCTGGAGATTTTAGGATTAATTCAAGCTCTGTGTAGCTGCTTAAGCTCCTGTTTGGTGTCACACTCTCAAATGTGCTACTGGTTCACATGCAGGTCCTGCATTCATTTCTCAAACAGGCTGATTTTTATAAAGGTGTCCGTCCGTCCGTCCGTCCGTCCGTTCGTCCATCCATCCATCCATCCATCCATCCATCCATCCATCCATTACTCAATCTATCTGTCTGTCTGTCTGTCTATCCATTTATCCATCTATCCATTCACCCATCTTTATTAAGAGCAATAACAGAGGTAAGCAAGCCTTCTGGAGAAATATCTAGGGCTGGGGCCTGGGAAGGCTTCCCAGGTGCCACAGTTGAGCTGGGTATTGAGGGAGGCAGAGGAGTTCATTACAGGAGGAAAGAGCAAAGGTTTCCTACTGCAGGGAGCATGTGCAGAGATGAGGCAGAAGGATATGCTGCTGCTGTAATAAGGTCAAGCTGCATATGACAGAGAGAAAAAAGAACACTGTGGTCAGGCTTTGGGTGACTTATGACAGAGGTGTCCCTAATGGGGACAGGACTGCAATAATAAAAGGTCGGGTCTTTATTTAGAGTGTCAGATAGTGGGACATCAAAAAAAGAAGAAAGTGGGAGACACAATATAAATTGTCCATCGACTATGGAAGACACTATAGGGTTTCCTAAACAAACAACAACAAAAAAATAACAACTAATAATAGATCTGCCATATGACCCAACTGGGCCAGTGCTGCTTATTTATCTTGGATTGCAAGCCACCAGATCACAGAGACTCTTGCATATCAGCGTTAATAGCAGCACTATTTACAATAGCTATGGAGTCACCTAGGTGTCCTACAGGAGAGCGTAAGGAAAAGGTGGTATAGACACACAATAGTAATTTTTAGTTATAAAGAAGGCCAAAGCTATATCATTTGGAGGAAAAGAGATGCAACTGGAGATAAAAATATGAACTGAATTAAGCCAATCACAGAAACACAAATATCCTATTTTTCTCTCTTTTATGAGTCCTAGATTTTATATCAGTAGATAAAATCACATGCTGTATGACATAGATAGAAGCAAAACTGCCTAGGGACACAGGCATAGGATTTGGAAGGATAAGGGTTGAAAATAGGAGGATGTGTTCAACATATAACATATACATGTACAGAAGGTTGGAAAACATGCCTACAGCATCTTCCTCATCAATCAAGATAGAGTAAAGGACTAGGGTGCAGTGAATGATCTCCCTAGGAGGGGGAAACAGAATAGTTATTGATGAATTAGGGGGTCCTGGATCAGGAGGAATAAACAGGGATAGGGAAGAAAGAGGGGGGTAAGAGAGGATCTACAGGGAGGGACAGCTAAAACTATGGGCCATTTGAAAACCTAATACAGTAGAAGCTTCTTAAATATATATACATAATATATATATATAAACATATATACATATATCAAAGAAATCTAATTTGGAGTCATTAAATAATGGGGGAGACAAAGACCCAACTAGACATGAAACTTCCAGTACTGGGAACGGGTTACATTTAATTGAGTTGTTAGTCAAAGAGGTGTCATGAAACCCCCACCCCCCAAAAAAATCAAAACAATTTCAAAGTTTTGGTGGCTCTCCACAACTGCTGGTGAGCTCCTATCACTAAGGAAAATACTGAACCTGAAGAAGTTAAGCTGGTGCCTACGTAGAGCCTTCACTCCCCCCAATTGACTAATGTTCATGGTAATTGAAAGGTACTCTGCATTCTACCAGAGGACAAAAGTAAACACCAAGCCAGCTACAAACCCTGTGATCTACATTGGTGGCCTGTCTGAAAGATTTGCTGGTGCAATAATGTCACAGAACTTGTTGGCGTAACCAACCAACATCTGATTGGATTTAAGGCCCACTCCATGAGATGGAACTCATGCCTAACACTTCCCAGGTTGCTAAGAACCTGAGATTGAACAGGGCAGGAACCTAGGGTAAAGCCAAAATACGGTTTTACTAAAGGGATGCAGCAATGCGATGACTCCCAATGACGTTTGGCTATACTCATAGATCCGTGTCTCGCTCAGCCATCATCGTGGTAACTTCCTCCTGCGGTAGATGGCAACAAATACTGACACCTACAACCGGACAGTGTGCAGAGAGTGAGAAAACAAACTTGGAGCACTCAGTCCTAAATGGGATGTTTCCATCAAATCCTTCCCCTCAGAGCTCAGGGAACTCTGTGGAAGAGGAGATGGGAAGAGCCAGAGGGGATGGAGGACACTGAGGAAGTAAGACCTAAACACTGCAGGACCAACAAATGTATGAACTCATAAAGACTGAGGTAGCACGCACAGGGTCTGTACAGGTCTGCACAGATGTGGTCCTAGCCGACACAAGCCTCCATCTCTAACCCAGAAGCTGCTAAATGCTGGCAAAGGAAAACTTAAGTTTTTTTCCAATGGAATCTCACTGAGTACACAAACCACACTTAAGGGTAGGCCTCATGGCCAACACAAAGCGAACTCACTGATATTTTTGGAGGCTTTTTTTTTGTCTCATAATGTTTTGCCTGGGCACATTTTATTTTTACCTCACAAATCTTTTGCTTATATATGATGATTATGGTTTTCGATTTTGTATTTTCTGTGTGTACCAATGTATGCGTTTTTTTCTGCTTCTTTTTTGGCTCTTTTTCTGTTTGTTTTTGACCTATTCTGGTTTGTTTGTTTTATGTTTACCTTATTTATTATCATCATTATTATTTTAGATGCCTGTTTGTATTTTAATGAGAGGGAAAAAGAAAGGGTGTAGATTTGGATGGGTGGGAAAGTGGGGAGGATCTGGGAGGAGTTGGGGAATGGGAAATGGCTATCAGAATGCATTGCATAAAAAAAAATCTATTTTCAATTTAAAAAAAAACAAAAAAAAATCTATCTTCCTCTAAGAAATGCAAACTTCTTGTGATGATGTGGGGTGATTCAATGTTTATGTCAGGAGATGAACTGAGGTGTGTGGCGGGCAATGTGTTGTAGCATTGGACTACAGTGCACACAAGCACTAGGATGATCCAACAGTTCATTTTATCATCGGATGACTAGTGAAGATTGGAGGTGCTGGTAGTAGATAAAGTATCCAGAGGGTAGCTGACATGAAATTCAATTCCCAGCTGGGATGGACTATGTCAGTACCAGCTTCCATCACTGCTCTAAGGTCCATGTGATTTAAAACTGAAGAATACTTCCTTCTAGAGATTTCCATCTAGCATTTCAGGGCTGTAGTTGAACACAGGAAACAAATATTAAAAAACGAGATCTCCACAAAGGAGATATGATAATAAGTGCTCCTGTCATATACAAAATGAAGGCAGAAATGAAGGGAGGGAGGGATGGACAGAGGGAGGGGAAAATGGTTACTATGAAAGATGATAGAGATGTTCACTGGCTTGGTTGTGGTGCATATTTCACAATGCATACAAATATGAAATGTTTTATATCCTGAAGATTGAAAAATTTTAATTGTTAACACTGTTTAAATCTAGTTGAAAAACTACATTTCATTATAGTGGCTCACCAAAAACATTAAGAATGCTCTTTTGAGAATCATTATGAAACACAATAGTTGTAGTTATCAAAACCAAAGTTCATACCAATATCAATCTTCCAGGCCTGGCGCTGGTATCCCATAGGCTGGATTCAGTAGCAGACGTGTTCTTTTTGGTGGGTGTACTTTTTACATAAACAGTAGTTAATATTTAAAAAGTGGGAGCTCTGATCTGTCCTTCAGTCTGTGTGGAGGAAACAGCAGTTCCACAGACCACATAGCTATAGGCTTCAGAAACAGCTCTGAGAGGGCCCAGTCCCTTGCCATGCCTGAGTCCTACAGCCCAATCCCTTAGGCATTTAGATAGAAAACTCCCTTATCTGTAAGACCCTGGAGGTTGTCTGAATCCTGAAATATTATATATATATATGGTTTTTACTATATATGTAAAGTTTAAATTCAATGATAAAGTAGGTATAGCAAGACACAACAGCAATAGATAAAAACTGTATGAATGCTGTCTCTCTTTAACTGTGTCTCTCACTGTCTCTGTCTCTCTCCGTCTGTATGTGTGTGTGTTGTGTGCATATATGTATCTTAATAACATGCTGTACCATAGAGTATTTTCAGACTACAATTGACCACAAGTAACTAAAATCCCAAGAGGTGAAGCTATGGATAAGATCTAGGGACCTCTGTAACTCCTTCATACCTCAAAACCCTGTGTGCAGCACCCATTGGTGGAGATAAATTGGTGTGCTTGGCTTGTCTCGGAAGTGCTGGCACTTGCTCCTCTACAGGACAGCACGACTTGTCTTAGGAAGAGGGTCATTTCTCAAGAGCACTGGGTGGTGGCAGAGTCAATGGTTAGTGAGCTCAAGACATTGACTCATACAAGACATAGCTCAAACAAAGCTGTTTACTGAAGGTCCTGGAAGGCAGTTCTGGAAGGAGACGAATTTCTGGACATTAAAGTGAATGGAGCAGAAGGTACAGGAAAAGAATGAAGAGCAAGCAAGACCACCTCAGGGCTTTGTTACAGTAACTTTTTGGGAACAGTGGAAGTATTTACATGAATGACTAATAATTATGTGTCCATCTGACACATGCCCTAAATTAGTATTAAATGGGAAGGCGCTCGCCTTAACTAGGGAATCTTAAGATTTTCTTTCCTTCCCTTTCTTTCTTAGCCACCTTCCCACCTTGAAACATCTTGATAAGGCCACGGCACAGGCATGGATGTCCTGGTGATAGAAGGTGGCAGGCTGGCTCAATCCCTAGTCCTGAAATAAATAATAATATGAAGAAAAAAGAAAAGAAAAAGAAAGGATTACATAGTGATATTCAGTACTTTAAAAAAAACCAGGTGATTTTTTTATTCTAAAATATACCTGGTCATTCTGAGGAGAGCCAAAGTTATTCCAGAGAGAATACTGCAATGAATGTTCCAAACAAGGGCTTTGTTGGCACTCGTTAAAGATTCCAACTTAGCCCTGATCCCATTAACAGCAAGGTGACTCTTAATCAGAAACGTTTTTCTTAACTGTGGTTAAAGATTGCATGCTAGAAAACTAGGTCAGCTTGCATTGCTTTAATTTGCCCATTGCTCTTCTGAGAAATGTGCCATGAGGAACATTTTGCTCAGTCTCCAAAAGAGTCTTCAGGAGTGGGGCATCTTCCTACTGCAACGTGAGTTGAATAGGAGAATTGATTTTCTTTATTATTATAAAACTAATAAAAAGCTCACTAAATGCAGGCAGACAGCATTTTAGTGGAAGAGAGACTCTATCAAATAATGGTAGTTCATGTAACAATATACATGTGTGGCCTATTAAGTATGTTAAGACGGTATGCACAGAAAAGACTCATAGAATACATTAGAATTAGCTCTGTGAAATTGCTATGAAAAAGAACTTCCTTTTTCTTTGTGTTTCCTACATTTTATAAGTCTAAGTATTTTAGTTACAAGGACAACTAAATACAATTAATGTTTATCTATTAGATCATAAGCTTTAGATATTCACGCATTGATGTAACTGATTCTGTAGAGCACGGATCACATACCAGGAACTATGGCTGTTTCTTGCATGCAAAGTAACAGAAAGCAAAAGAATCCAAGACGCATGGGTGACAGGTAATGGTGTTAAATGTTGTGGATGTCTGTCATGGTTTGAATGAGAATGGCCCCCCAACACAAATGCCACACGTTTTCTCTCATCTGTGGATACCAGCCTCAAATATTTTTTTTCTTGTGTTTTTAACTTGGTAGTATATGAGGAAATTAGAAAGAGTCCACTGGTAGTGGGTAGACACATTTAGGGAGGAGGGATAATAGAACACAAGTTCTGTTGAAGAAGAGAATGGGAATACGTGGGGCAAAAGAATTTATGCAGAGAGTGGAATTGATGCAGACAGGGAAACAAGGGGCCAGGGAAGGATGAACAGAAATGAAGTGAGTATGAAAGAGCTACTCAGGAACCTCCAAACTCACCACCCAAATAAATAGTGTAAGAGGGATAGTAAAACACATGAGACATGAAAGTCATAGGTGGGGCAGACACGGGGAGCCAAAGATTTAAGCAGGGATGAGGATGGGGGTAGGGGATAGGGAACAGGGATATGTTAACAAAAACAGAGAGGCTCTATGAAATCCCAGGAGTTTGTTTTTATCTATCTATCATTATCTATCT
>NC_022034.1:38466627-38468043 GCF_000317375.1 Microtus ochrogaster | reverse complement strand
ATTTATTTATATATATCATTATCTATCTATCTAATATCAATCTATCTAATGGAGATATGCACACATGTGTACATCTGAGTGTTCCCACATGCTCTCCTTTACCCTCTCTAATCCAGATCTGAGAAAATGGATAGTTGAGTTTTGGGCCTAAGAGTAGGTATCCTATTTTGAATGTTCACAGGAACATTTTGTAAAAGACATGTGTTAGTCATAATTATATGCTGCAATTCAGATACTAGCATTCTATCAATATATTGATAGAATTCCCAATTTAAATTACATTATTGATAGAGTGAATCATTGTCTTCACAGTTACTCAGAAACCATTCATTGCTGGAGTTAAGGAACTCACAAGAAACTGAATAGGAACAAGAAGTACATGAAGTAGTGTTCATTTCTTAGTAATAATACCAAAGAAGGGAAAAATCAAACATCTACTTAATGAGTACTAGGAACAAGACGGAGAGATGGTGATGCAAATATTTCATAAGTTCTGTCAACCTCAAGCTACTTCCCTTTGGCTAGGAGCATTGGGGGTAGTGGATGAGTCAAAGAGACACCTCTTAGAAGAGTGAATGTCTCTATGTGGAAGGACAGTATGACACAGAAAGGAAGCAACTAATCTGTATGACTCAACACCACCACTGCCACCCCAATAGATGCAAAGATTCATCTAGCAGAAGGTGTGTGGAAATGTTCCTTCTGAGGTGGCGAAAGCATCCAGAAACTTCCATCAGAATGAGAAGGCATTGCAGGGCACTTCTTAGCTCATTAAGATCTTCTAATGAGTTTAAGTTGAATAACTCCATAAATTAACATTAACATAAACTTCCTTTGCATATTGTGCACTTGGAAGTCTCGGTGAGATGTAGCTATGGGACCACTCCATCATCTGTTCCTTCATAACCTGAAATGTGAATTTGTTTAGGGCCAGTGATGCATGGAAAGATGAGATGGGATAATTGTGAGGAAATTCCCTAATATTTATCACAAAAGCTATCATAATTAAAGAATGCAACATGTCTTTAAGAAAATATTTGGTTAATTAAAAATGAGTTCAAGAAAGGAAATTTATTTGCTATTCAAAGACAAGTAAGCCATGGCACCATAAAATACAGTGTGGTGGGATTCAACAAATGTCCGTCCTACAATAAGAGGTTTTGCAAAACCACTTGTATAAAAGGTCCAAGAAAACCATTGCTTCAGCATTAAAACTGTATTCTTCATTAAGAAATGACTGGAAAAATAATTATATATGTGGGATTGCTAAAATATTCTGCAGTAATTCTTGGTACACACAGTTCCATTCTGAAAGAAACTCAATTTCCAAATATTATAAATAATACATTTTCTTAGAGAAGAATATATATTTAATCAATCTGTCCTCTCTCTCTCTCTCTCTCTCTCTCTCTCTCT
>NC_022034.1:38454479-38466527 GCF_000317375.1 Microtus ochrogaster | reverse complement strand
CTCTCCTTCCCTCCCTCCCTCTCCAAATGAGTCTATACAACCCACAACATGACTGAAAATTTCAGTACTGTTTCTCCCCTGCCTATAAACATGAAGCAGCCAAATCTTTACAGAGAAGGATCCATTTATAGCATTCTACTCTACTCCTAGGACTCCAATTTATTATAGAGCTTCAGAAATTTACATTTTTTCTATTGAACCACTTTACAGTAATATACCCTTTCCCCACAGTCCTACTTCAAAACTTCCAGGAAATCCTGGGGGTTGCATGCACGGTGACCGGGTATATTACATAAATACAAAACAAACCATGTTTATTGCTCATTTTAATGTAGGTTTGTACCTCGGAGAAGGGGGAGTTATTAACAAATTCATTCATTAAAATCCCATTATTTTCACATTAAGCTATAATTTATTAAAATGAAGCAATTTTCCTGATGAGAATTACTACCCTGGGCAATAATCATCTAGAAAGCATGGCCTTCCTTGGGATTTCATTTGGCTTTGTGAGTGTTCATGTTACAGACAGCCAATGAGGGAGTTCTCTCTACTCAGCAAAACCTATCTAGATGATGCCTGGTGACTAGTCCGGAAAAGAAAGGTTGGTGGGTTTCAGAGTGAAAAATAGTAAAGTTTTTGTGTGTGTGTTTATTCTCTGTACATCTTCTTATTCTACCACACACACATACAAATAAATCATTTTTCAAGAAGTAATATTTTCTAATTTTGATTCAAAACTCCTATTTTTACATTCTACAAACATATCATTAGTAGTACACTGCTGAAGAATTTCTACGCCACTATTGCCTGTCCCCAAACCAATAAAATCACCCCTTTGGGGACTATGGGGATACAACGCTCTGTCTGCATTCTCAGGCTCACTGTAGAACTGATTTGCTAACAGTCAAGACATGGCATAAGTGTCCAACAACAGAGGAACTTGAGAACGTGAGGTGGCACAGACACAGAAGAATATTACTCAGTCACCAAGTCATTGCAGGCCTGTGATTGGCAGCGACACGGACAAACCTAGGAGTTAAGTGAAGGGGTCAGGCTAGGAAAGACAGCACACACACTCACCTATCTGGGCAGGTGTGGGCAACAGGGAGAACTTAGCTCATGAGTACAAAAGCAGTTAGATAAAAGGAGTAAGTTCCAGAGTCCTCTAGCCCAGTAGGGATGACGAGGGATGCACCTAAAAACTGTTACAGAGAGGATTTGCAAATGCTCCCTCCGAAAAGAAATGATGGGTGTTTGAGGTGATGGATATGCTAGTTACCCTGGTTTGATCATAGAAGGTACATACACATGTGTATAAATGTCATACTAATAAATAGACACAATTGCTACCAGTTTAAACAAACAAAACCACAAATCTCCTTCAAGGCATGTAACCCCACTGTCTACCCTGGGGGTCTCGTGCCATACTTCTCCACCCCTGAGCCATAGGCACTCCGCTCTGAGGGCCCTAGTCTCCTCAGCTCTCACGCTGAAGCACTCTGGAGACGACCATCCATCCTGTCTCTTTACTGCACTTCAAGAGACTGGAGCAGCTCCACCCAGCTCCATTAACCCCCAACAGAAGAGCACTTCTGATTCCAGATATTTGAGAGTTATCAACATCTTCCTTCATCTGAAAATCAACTCGGCAGGAGCCATGAGAGTGGATCGGCATATTGCACCGACAGTGACCTCACATCTGTTGTGGGAAAATGGCCATGGAGAAGAAAATCGATACGTACCCTTCTAGAAGCTAAAACAATTGTAATTAAGAATAAGTTCTTTTGCAAGAATAAAATCGATATTTGGAGTAAACGGCCCACAGACAACTGGAACCTTGAGAGTGGACACGGTCTCAGCTCTGCTCACCTCTCGCGGGGAACAGCAAACCAGTACTCGGGCTGCTTCCTTCTCTTGCCGTACTGCTGGACCATGGCGGTGGTGTGACTGGCAAAGGATTTTCTCATTGGTTTTCCCACCTTGATACACAGAAACATTGGTGGGGTCTTGCTCTTTTCTTCTTTCGAGGGAAGTATATCTGAATCACATATAAAAACGCATTGCTCAATCCCAAGAATAGTGGCCACAGTAAAATTTGTCAACAGGTAGAAACCTGATTCATCAGTACCCTATTATATCTAATGAACCATCGGACTTCCTTTGGTACAAAAGGGCGACATTTTTACATGTTTCAAGTTGGTGTGTGTTATACAGCATGCTACACACTAAAAGTGAGTATAAAAATGAGAACAGAAACAAATAGTGCAGAACTGTAACACTTCATGAGCACACACGTTAGTGAGCAGTAGTAAGACCTCATCCCACTACAAGGCTACTGGGTGTAGAACCGAAACCCCTCAAAAGCATTTTTAGCTGAGTGTGGCTACACACCTTTAATACCAGCACTCAAAAGGCTGAGGCAGGTGGATCTCTGTGAGTTCCAGGTTAGCCCTGGTCTACAGATAGAGTTCTACTGGGGTACACAGTGTGACCAACTCTCTCTCTCTCCTCTCTCAAAAACAGTTTCATCTCCTTTAGATTCAGGAATTCAAGGTTAAAAATTTATTTGAACGAGGCAAATACTTCTGAAATAGAAATCTATATTCAGTTCAAGTTCTAAATAAATACATTTTACAAAATTTTACACCAATCATTATTGCTATCAGCAAAGATATATTCTATTGAGAATATGAATATTTAAGAGAATACTCTTAAATAATTATTCTACTATTACTACAGGTGCATATTTTACAAAGGCAAACATACAATAGAATACAGAGGCACTAAACAACCACAAGAACAATAACCAAAAAAGCCCCAAAACAAAACAGGAGGCTGGGGATGTCACAGTGTATAAAGTACCTACAGTGCCAGATGAGGACTCAAGTTCGGGTTCCCAGCACCAGCAGAAAAGCCAGGGGAGCACAAGGTCTGCCTATGACCCCAGTACTAGGGAGGCATGGACAGGAGATTCTTAGGCAAGATGGCTAATTAGACTAGTTCTGGGCTTAGTAGCCACTCAGTCTCAGTAAATAAAGTGAGCCATGATCAAAGACAACACAGGGCTTCCATGTTCATATGTACATGCCACAGATATACATGTATCCACAAACATGGAAACATGCATGCACACATTCATACATACTACACACACACACATGAATATCTCCTACCCCCACCCCCCCCAAAAAAAACCAAGCCACACAATCCAAACTCAACCAACTAACCAACCAAACAGCTTACCTTCAATGGGTACCTGAATTCTCTTTAGCAGCCATAACTGAATCTCAGATTTATTATCCATTTGTGCACCTTGACAGCTCTTGTCCAGAGATGATTCCAAAGACTCCAAAGCCTCTTTGTTGTTAATTACATTTTCTTCTGCACGAGGGTCCAGTTTCAGGGGAAGGTTCTCTCTGTCTTTTACCCAGATTGCATCTGGCTCTTTGTGGCCCTCAGGTGGAGAGTCACCTGCCTGGGGAAGAGAGCGACTAAGCGTGATGTCTATTCCTTCTGGCTCGATCCTTTTGTTCTCACCGAGTTCTGACTTCTGTACATTTTCAGAAAGCTGTGATCCTTCTTTGCTTTTGCTTAGGTAAAATTCAATGAGTTTAACTTTATCGAGGTCTTCGTGGATTTTGAGCGTGCTTTCCCCCTGGTTTTCTGGGGATCCAGACTGTTTATCTACTTCTGGCACTTTGTCTTGCTTCTCACAGGTTTCTAAATCGAGGGCCCCCTTCAATTCAGCATCACTCTCTAACCCGGTGAGGTCCAGGGATGACAGCACCTGCATTTGCTTTGCAGACCCCATAGTTTGGGGCTCCCTCTTCTTTTGGTCACGGGAAAGAGATTCTTTGTCCATCCCACTCCCAGGTTGAGAAGAGAGTTCCTCTAAGTCAACAAAGTCATCATCTTCCCCCAAAAGACAGTTTTCTTTAGCTATAGATTCCGAGGCAGCATGGGGGTCAGAAGGTCCCTTGCTGAGCTGAGTCACAGAGGGAGGCTCACTGGCTGTCCCCCTAGAAGCTTCCAGTTGCTTTAATTTCCATGACTCAGAGCTGTCCAAGGGTTTTACCCGTGTGCATTCTGTTGACTCCTCACGAGAGCCCATGGATTTGGGATTTAAAGGGAGGGTTCTCTCCCCATGCTGCTGCCGTTTCTCCTTGTTGATGGACTTGAACTTACTGAATGGATTGATATCTTTTTCTGAAGCCAGATCCTCCCATTCTCCAGGCCTGTACAGAGGACAAAGATCCTGAGGTAGGTCACTGTTGGGGCAAAAATGGTGGATGCACATGGAATGTTAAAAATAAAACCAAAAACAAAGCGGAGGAAAAGAAAAACACAAAACAAAACCAAAACTCAAACCAAAAAATACACTACAACTTAAATTTATGCTAAAATGATTTCAAAGTAAGAAAATGAAAGCAAGAGACTGATTACAAAATAAAATGTAAAATCAACTAAAAGTAATGACGAATGGATGGATGACCATGTGGGTTATACCTCTTGCTAGAAACACACGGATGCATTCAAAGCATGGAGATGTTACTTGCAAGACTTTTCTATATGAAATAAAGTTTTTGTTATTTTTGAAGGAAAGGACAAAGGAGAGGGAAGATTTTAGAATTAATGACTAAAATTCCTTAAGAGGTCAATTTTTCCATTTTTATAAAACAGTGGAAGTCAGATGCAGAATTCTGAAAGGCTTCTTGACACCTCAGCTCCTTTAACTGTTCTTAGAAGCTGACTTTGAACTATAACTTTTTGTTTCTTGCCTTAAAACCAGATATTTCTAATTAAACTTACTCATTTTCTAATTAAAAGGCCCCATTACTTGTAAACGAGATACGGAAGTTAACTTTCATTATTACTGGAAGTAACAGCGCCTTAGAGTTTAAAGACCTATAGAAAAAGAAATTTTACAGAGGAGCTCTTAAAATATTGCAGAAGTTTCTAAAGCATTTCAAGTTTTGTACCAATAACGATGTAACAACTGTTTTATCTCTCGAAACATATTGTTCTGAGATTTGTCAGTTACTTCCCCTTAATAAGAGATGCTTAAAAACCAAATTTGAATTATATAAAAGATCTGCTAAGAGTGTTCTTTCAAGTTCAAAATAAATGGCTAAAACACTATCCACTTTAGTTAGGTTGGTAATTTGATACAGCTATTATTGTTGTTGTTTTGTTTGTTTACTTTGTAATGAAGACTGGCTTTGAGCTTACAGCCCTCCTTCCTGGAACTCCCAAGGGCTAGGATTACAGTATGCACCACTACACTTGGCTAAGAAAAATATATATTTTAGTATGACTGGCACTATATTTTGAGCCCCTGCATCTGCACCTACAACAGTAGAAGCATCTCTGCTGGGTTCACAGAGATGCAAAACTCCTTTATAAGGTGAGTACTTGCAATTTCAGAATTAAGGATGCTTTCTCAAAGGCCAGATGATTTGCAAGTAGTATTTTATCCACTGTAGCTTTAAAATAAATGATGGTGCCAATAAAGTAACTAAGTCGCAAGCAGCAGACCTTCTCCCTGGACTTATTTTATAAGCCATTTGCACGAAAATCCCAGGCTTTTCCCAATAGGAAATGAAAGCCCATATAAGTGTTAGGCTCTGCTAAATGACTTAAAAAGCTTTAACTCATTCTTCAATTTAATAAGCATTCACTGAGCCAATAGGAGCCTATGCTAAAATATGGTTGTGACTGACTGAATTGTAGGAATGAGAATATACTAAGTGAATTACCTAAGAACAACATTCCAGAACATACTGAAGATTTCAGGGTCAAATAACTTAGTGGGTTAGAGAATCCTCTCATGTTGGATCTTAAAATTTCATTTGGCGGATTGAAGACTGAGATGTCCTGCAGATTAAAGAACTCAGCTCTTCCATCCTTAATTAACAAGCAAAAGTTTCTCCCATAAACATCCAAAGATCCTTTATTTCTCCCCTCTCCGGAATAATGATGGGAAATACATTCAACCGCATTCCAATTAACCTCGCGGCTAACCTTGCCCACCTCATTCTTGTTCCTCTCCCCAGTCCAAGCTGCCAGTTTCCCCAACTGAGACTAATCTAACCATCTGCTTTTGGGCTCACAGCTGCCAAGCCCTGCTGGGGCAAAGCATACAATGGTGTCAACTGGTTCAGCTGTTAATTAATGTTTTTCTAGACTTAGCCAGGCAACTAATGAGGATCAATACCCCTCACAGTTGTTCCCTTCCTATTTTCTGTGGCAGCTGGACCCACTAAATATTCCCCCCACAAGACACAAAACCTGAAAGTGAGGATGATTTTGATCATTAGTCACTCCCCACCCCCTTATCACCCTCAGCTCCTCTTTTCTCTCCTTTGTCTCTGTCTGTCCGTCCATCTATCTATCTATCTATCTATCTATCTATCTATCTATCTATCTATCTATCTACCTACCTACTATCTATCTATCATCTATCTATCTATCTATCTATCTATCTATCTATCTATCTATCTATCTATCTATCCATCTATCTCTAGAAAGATTTCAGGCAAGCATTTTTTCTTTTACTATTGGAACGCACAAGTTTCCTTAATCATCTCTACTTCCCAATTTTCTTTTTCTTTTTTTAACTTCACAACACAACATCTCTCTACATTTTGGCTTTCTTCTACACAGTCCCTGCTTTTACAATACCCTGGCCCTGTAAACACCCTCACTTTGAAATTCCATCTGTAGCTCTCAACAACTCCTGGTCTAAAAAGAAGAAATGGCTCTTACGATGGCAGAGCATCTTTGATCTTCATGTGAGAAATGTCGTTGTACAGGGCGATAGAGACCACCTCTTCCATGGGGCAGATGAGGCCATACTCTTCACACCCATTCTCAATAACCAAGGGATCGGACTTATGAGGGTCAAACATGATGTTGTTGGGAGTGACGATCATTACACCTCCGACCACACCCTGCAGAAAGAATTAACAGAAGACCTTACTTGAGATAGAAAAACATTCCCTGCCCACCATAGAACCTTTAATTACTCTGTCCTTCCACTGGCTTTGTGAGCCACCATCTCCTATGTGACAATCACATCTATGCTAGGAAAGCTAGAAAACACGCTGGGGAGTCACAGTGCTGGTGGCTGGGGAGGCAGCAGAGCAGTGACAGCTCCCTGTTGTGCAATCAGATGCCCGTGCTGCGTTCTTGGCTCACACACTCATGTCTCACGGGCTCCCATTTCTCTATTAGAAAAATAACAGACTGTCCCAAGCCCATTCATGATCAAGAACACAGTACTCGATAATTCTTCAGCACGTCTCTAGCGTGTCATTCTCCTCTGTGGTACTGAAAGAGAATCAGAATCGTGGTGCCAAAGACTAGTCCTAATATTTTTGTCTAACACAATCACAAATCTCATTCCAGCAGAATTCAATAGAAACAGCAATAGGGAAAATTTGCAGCTCCAGTTTGTACAGCTGCACTGTGGACATTAGACAGTAGCCTGCAGATCTTCAAATCTGAAGCTTTATAAGATTATATGAGAGACCCTGCTGATCAGCAAGATAATATCTTCCAGGGACAGTAGGAGAGGTTTCCGGCAACAAAGTCAGTTGATAGCTTTGATGAGCCTTGTAATTATCTTTGTGAATTACTTATTTTGCCTTCAAAAGTTTCTCTACTGTCTGTAGCCTGATGTAAATTCTCCACTCTATACACAGAATATTAACATAGACCTTTCTTCCAAAGTTCACTAAAAGTCGGATTTCTTTTGTAGACAACAATGAGAAAACTAAAAGCATGGTGCTGCTGAAGTCATTTTCAATGCTAACAGCATCAGCATCAACATAAGCTAAAAACTTATTTTTCCTAGATTAGCGCTTAAGATCTTCACACAAATCATCTCTTGTAAAGTATCATGCCCCACACATTAAGCTTTAGTATCATTCTTATTTTATAGATGGAAAAGGCAGACAATAAGGATATTCCGATACCTTCCTTGTGTCTCATATCTAGCAAGTAGTAGAGCTGAGATTTAAATTTAAAGTTGAGAGTATCTGCTGTTCAACTCAAACTGTCTCCCTAACAACCTACAGGTCAAGAGCAAAAAGAGAAATGGCAAATCCAAGATCACAAGGAAACCTATTTCTTTTTTTAAAAAAATTCTTTTTAACTTTTATTGATTCTTTGTGGACTTCACCCTCTCCCTCTGCAACTTACCCCCCAAGACAAAACAAAACTTAAGAGAAAAACCAGCCCCCCCAAAACCAAACAAAATAAAAAATATTTCTATTTAATTAATATATTTCCTTCAATGGGAAAAGACCAAATATCCAACAAGAAAATCAATGAATGTTTTTCAAATCTTGCATATCAACTGTGGGTAAAATATTTTAATGGAGCCTTCCTTCCAGCAATGTGCGATCTTGTTTAGTTTATGCAGATTCTCTTGACTGGTAACCTGTCACAGAACAGATACCTTTCCATCCGTGAAGTAGCGACAGTTCATCTTGAGAAATTTCACAACACCTGGCTCATCTTCTTCAGATGTCGATGATAAGACTCTCTCAATGGGTTTTAAGGCCTTTCTTGCTAAGTCAGCATCCTTAGAAAAGCAAAATGTCCAAAATTGAAGGGAAAAAAAATAACCCTTTTCAAAACACATTATACCATAAGTATATTATACCTGCTTTTCTTTGAACATTAAAAAGGACAATGACACATGTCCTTCAAAAATACCACAAATTATTTTTTGGTTTTCAAAGTTTCTCTTCTATTAGGCACAGAATATTCATACTTTTTTCAGAAATTCTCTAAAAGTTGGATTTTTGTATCAATCACCAACAATCAGAAAACAAAAATCATTATACAGCTTAAGTCATTTTTAACACTAACATTACCAGAATAGATACAAGTTGAAAACTTCTACTTCCTAGATTAGAGGTAAGTTTGATAAGGGTCCAAATCAAACTGAGATTAAAAAATGTATGTGAGCCCACAAAATTTTTTCCCTAAATGCCTTAGACCATATCCAAGATGAAAAAATTCATACTAGATCACGAACTCCAATTCCCTGGAAAAGCACAATCTACTCACTTAATTGGGAATTTGCATAAGGCATTCACCTTTCTCTTTGAGACCTTCTGTAAACAGCTGTGCCAGGAGAGGATGCATTCTCTCAACTGACGGCAACATCCCTGTCCTCACTCCTTTAGGGGAATTTTCAGATGCAATCATTAAGAACACAGTGTACTGATTTCCACCACTAATAGAAAGTATTGTAATAGAAATGAACCTCAGTGTGTAAGGGGCTAGATTACATACAGGCAGCTTATCATATTCTGCATCTGATGATGATGGAGAGACAGTAGCACCAGGAGTGGACGATGAAAGCCGTAAGGTACTAGAAGGGAAGCTGGCATCTGGCACAAACAGGACCTGGGCATAAGAAAGCAAGGCTGAGTGAAGGCCAAAGTCAGGCAACTCCATAGCTCCTACTCTGCCCATCATACTCAGTGTCTCAAAAAGACCCAATAGCTTCCATTATACATATAAACAACATGGGCTCTTCTAAACGACCCATGAACTATATATACTAAGTTATATAAATGGGTACAGTTCAATGGATATGGAACACTGACATTGCAGCACAGGTGAGGCCTGAACAATAGGAACTGGGAAAGAGGGAGGGAACACAGCTTGAGTATCTTACCTGAAATACTTGGGGTCAGTATTTCAGCTTCAGCTTATATATATATATATATAGTTTATGTATATGTTTGCATAGACTTTACTTGCTTTGTAAAATCTGAAAACTCCAAATCTAAAATGGGCTCAGTTTCAGAATTTGGAGCATTCTGAATTTTAGATTTCTGTATTAGGAATACTAATCCTATATGAGGAGAGAAAAAAAAAGAAGCATAGCAGACTACAACATATAATACCCCTTTAGGTAGAAAAGGGACAAATCTACGCCGGTGACTTTCAATCAGGCCTTGAGTGTCAAAGTAGCAGGGGCTTTGCAGAACGAACTGTACATGACAGTACCAATACAGTAATCCCTACATTTTCCCTCCTGTTTGTATTTCATCTATATAAAAATAAGGCTATCCTAACAAGTGTATCATAACTTCTACTGCAAAATATCTGCCTTCTGAATTGGTGTTATGGTACCATCATTCAAGATCTTGGCACAGAATCAAATATAATCTTAAAATGATGACTATTAGCTGTTATAGACAGAATTTGAAGCCAATCATTTCACAACTGAGCTCCGCTCAACTGTATTAGCATTTCTATGTAGACCTCACTTCAGAGGGCTGGCAAGATGGCTCAGTGTTTACTGTGCAAGCCTGATGACCTGAGTTCAATCCCTGGGACCCATGAAAGAAGCCAGATGCAATGTCACATCTACAGTCCCTGCACTCCTAACAAGGTGGGAGGCAGCAGCAGGAGAACCACAAGGAAGCTGACAGGCCAGCTGGTTTTGAGTACACAGCAGTGCCCCAGAGACAGGAACAATGCTGCCTCAATTGCCAAAGTGGAAGGAGAGAGCTGCCTTCAAAAACCTTCTCTCATACTGACAAAATGTGTTCATCTGTATTTACATGCCCCCATACACAGGAAACACACACACACACACACACACACACACACACACACACACACAGAGAGAGAGAGAGAGAGCGAGAGAGAGCGAGAGCGAGAGAGAGAGAGAGAGAGAGAGAGAGAGAGAGAGAGAGAGAGAACTACATAATGATGAAACACCCACTAAAGGTTGATCAAAACCAGCTCTGAGTTTCCATAAATCAACACAACGAGGCCTACCAGCAGCTAGCAGAAACTATAGCAGAAAGATACAAACAAATCAGCTTCTCAGAAGTGTAACTATTCTCCGACAGTGTCTCATGCAAGCCTCCATGATGTGCTGGCAGTGACTACAGAGACTGGAAAGAGACAGCTGCTCTTTCCACAACTTCAGTACAGGCTAATAGCAACTGTCAAGGCTGTGGGTTCTAAGAAAGCCATTTACAAATTACTCTAGTTGTGTCGTCTTAGTATATAGTGCTCTTATTTATCTTACGCTGTTAAGCTGGAGGACTGAGTGTACCCAAACTCTGGGAAAGCCTGAGGTAACACAGTTGGAGGCAGCATGTGAATGGTGGAAGCTCAGCTTCTTCAGTGTCAAATTGGGCCTTGATCCTGGACAGCCGGAGCAGGTTTTCCTACTGTGTTCATCCCAGTATAAGATAAACGGAGATTTGAGGCCCTAAAGTTCTTTATCATAAAACAAATTGTCTCTTTAAAGTAGAGAAAAAAGTTAAGTATGTCAGCCACGGAGTCTTATAAGTAGGAAACCATCGTAAGTCCACAGATGGACACTTAAAAGAGTGTAAAAGCACATTCTTTGTACATGCCATCCAAACTGGAACAAGTAACAAAGCTGCCCAACTCAGGGCTCCCGCGAAGCACTGTATGCCTCAACTACTTTTTTAAAGCTAATTTGATCCTGCTGTTTGTCTTTTGAAGCAACCAATCTAGAAGGTGGTTTTGGTTCACTCAGCTCCCAAGAAAAATGAAATTCCTCCCGACACCTGTCACCAAAGCCAGGCTACCTCTTCTTTAGCTTAAGGGGATCTTCAAATCAGCTCCATAAGGGTAATTCAAATTTTCTGGAAACAGAGCAAGTCAAACTGTTTTTTTTTTCTTTTCAAATCTTCTATGATGAGCGGAATCCTCTATACACTATGCCAGATCCTTGAAAGCATTTCTAAACTCCCCAGTCTATCTCCAGGATGAATGAACTGAGATTCCAAATGAGGCGACTTGCCCAGGTCAAATGGCTAACGACAGGCTAAATACGAAGAGAGTGTGCTGTAATACTCTTTAGCAATACAGTAAGTGCATAAAACAGTCGTTAGATTCCTATTGTATACCGCCTTAAGTTAGTATCAATGATTTTGTTTATATACATAGTATTAAAATATCCTAAATTAATTTTATTGTTATGTATTTGATTTTAGATTTTAAACAGGATCTCATGGTCTCAAACTCCCTATGTAGCCA
>NC_022034.1:38448837-38454239 GCF_000317375.1 Microtus ochrogaster | reverse complement strand
TCTGACTGTATGCACCACCACCACCCAACCTTGATCTTCTGATTCTCCTTTATCTCCAACATGCTGGCATTACAGGTGTGTGCCAGCATACCCCACCCTAAATAAATTATTTTTACTGTGTTTGAATATAATCTTTAGCCTTGGCTAATAAGTACTATCTAGGGTCTCCATCATGGGTAAGCTATACATTATTCAAAAATACTCCATATTATAAAAAAGTCCAACATTAAGTGACTGACATGCTTTTTTTTTTAAAAGAGTGCATTAATTTCTGAAAAATTTTAATGCTGGTTTGTCTTTTAATTACATGGTACTATAAGTGTACTAATTTCCCCTTTTAGCAAGAGCAAAAAATATCTAAATACTAGGTGGCTAATATGTGACTCTATTTATTGTCTTCATACACCACTATGTAAATAAATACAAAGTATAGTAACAACATTGCCAAAATAAAATTGGATTTAAAATGACATTTTCTACCCAGGAGAAATTAGACATCCTGGTAATGTAGTGATGCATGAAGATGTGTTAGTGAGGCAACAATGGAACCTACATACGTGTGCTCACAGGATCGATCCAATGTTTATGTGGATAAGGCTGCATTTGGCCTCAGCGAGGGGCTCAATGACTGAATAATTTAAATACATTGGTTGAATGTACTTTTGGAGTTGAAAAAAAAGAGCAGAAAATAGAATCATAGAGAGTTCCAAAGACTTACCGTAATAAGCTAAAGCAACAGGATTATACATTTGTTGGTTTATTTATGCTGAAAAATAAGATATTAAAATCCCGAAAGACAATGTATACTGGTTTTCTTGCCACTCTCTTTCTCAATGTCTTTTTCTTTGGTGGGTGGATAATTATGGAACAAATTAAGATAAAACATACACACACACACACACACACACACACACACACACACAATTCTTTCAAATTAAAATAAAATGGGGGTCGTGCTTTATCACAGAGTAGAGTAAACTGAACGTGTAAATCAAAATTAAAGATTCTAAGATATCTGTGTTATATTTGACAGGAAAAAATGTTATATTGACTTAAAACTCCTCTTGATGCCTCATGAAATACTTCCTCCTTAAGTTAAAGACTGTGATCATAAATGTGCTCATCATTTCCCAAGTACAAATCCCTGAACCATTTGTAAGAACTAAATCGCCTTCAGAATTCTTGGATCTTGGCAGAGGAAATAGTTCAGAAGACAATTCTATGACATCAGTACTAAGTCATTTGATAAGGCAAAGAAAAATGAAGGCAAAATTTCTAAAGTAATATTCAACACAAAAATAATTACCTGGCCTGGGACAATAGTGTGTGTGAAGAGTTTATTCAATTCCACTAATTTATTGGGAGTGATGTTAAACTTCAGGGCGATGGAGTTGAGGGTGTCCTGGCTTCCAGCCTGGAGTAGTCAAATGAACAAGCGTCAGTATATAAGGTAAAACCAAAACAAAATGAAACAACAAATTCAGAAAAGCAAAACTACTTTCAGTAAAGAGCACCAATTTATTCATGATAGCAGTGGACAATGAATGAAAAAGTAATAGTTTCATCCAGATGGACCATGAGGAAGAGGGGTGATTCTTTGTCCTTTGGTAAGATGCAGTCATTTTGTGTTGCTGTTGTGTTTTTGGTTTTGTGCTGAGACAAAGGTGCACTCCAGCCTGAAGACCACTAGGTAGCCCAAGTTTGCTTCAAACATGCAACCACCCTCCCAAGTGCTGATATTTTAGATGTGACCCCCATGTCTGTTTCATGTGCAAAGCTCAATGAATCTGTACACAAAGAATCTTAACTTCAGTTCATTTCTGGACTCCCTCATCAACTTTTACTCTACACTAATAGAATTCTAACTTCCCTTTGGCAAAACTTAAGTGGCAAAACTTTGCTATTATAAAACACATCCAACCCAGAGACCTTCAGGATTTGGGGGTCAACAAAAGACATATAATGAAAATTCACACCCCAAGACCAAAATATTGGCTTTGAGTTCCAGGACTGCTTTTCACTGGCTCTATGGCTTTACACAGCAAATCTAAAATAAGAATTTACCAGAAAAACAGTCAGGAGAGGGCAACAATATTTAATTTCTTCTAAGAAACCAAAGCGTCTCTGCAGTGCCATTTTACAGTGAAATTAAATAGAACTACAACTTTGTGCTCACATAGTATGAAGTCTATGATAAACAGAGCAAAGCTTCTGGGTTCCAAGAGCTCAGAGTGCAATGAGAGAGGTAAGTACATGGCGCACACAACGAAGTCACAGCAAATGACACTTGGAAACATTGTTCATCTATAGATTCCAAGTATATGGAAGCATATATTCTGTCATGTGCCAAGAATACAACATAAAAGGCGTCTAGTATCTCCTCATGAATCAAGAATTAAGGCACGGGGTAGACATTCAAAACATCATATCAGTGAGCAATGTTAAAATGACTTATTGATAAATGAAAGAATGAAACCTGCTCTATAATTTCTGGATGGTGAGAAGAGGACATGGAGAACAAGGAAAGTAAATCTAACAGTGTGCACTTGGTTTGTATAAATACTTGATCACAGAGCTGTTGCTTCCTGGAGAAGGAACAAACATAGAGATCTAAAAGGATATGTTAAGCAGCTATAGATTGATGTTTTTGTATCTTAAAGATATCTGGGATAGAGACTGGAGACAACACATTTGTTTGTTTGGAGCAACAAAACTACTAGGGCATCCTTAATTAAAAATATTGCTTCTCTATTAAAAAAATATTCTCATTAAATCAGGTTCTAGCAGGGTGAACAAGGAGTGGTGAGAAAAGTGGATGCCTGCATGGCCTTCCAGATGATCCTAAGCAAGGCTCATAACAATGGAATGACAGGCATTGTAGCCAGGGAGAAACATGGAGGGAAAAGAAATGACTTAAAATGGGTCTTAAGGAAGCACACTGTTTGATGGTTATACAACCAGAATATACATAAGGAGCAAGGTGAGTCAAGGAGAAACAGTACACTTGCCCAACACAGGGATAAACAGCCATCCAAGCTACCCATCACACTTACAGTGTATTCCATGGTGCCGTGTGGCTTCTGTACCACCATCTTCTTCTCTTTTTTATCATGAGTTTTGCTTTGATTGTCATCTGAAGAATTAAATCATATACTGGTGAATAATTTCATTTTCAGGAATTGAAGACAGACTACATCTACATTATATGAAAATCCACTATCAAATTGATATAAAATGATACCAATAGGAAAATAGGCTATGGGCAGAAATAAAAAAAAGCACATAAAGCACAGGGCATCTGTGATCACAGAATAAATGATTAATGCTCATCATAATCAAATAATACAAGCAAAAACATGGTAAGGTTTCCAGTTATTAAAATATGAGTTTAAATTGGACTATTTAATGACAATGAGGATGCAGCTAAAGCAGAATAATCATTATATAAACACATAAATGGTAAGTAATGCAAATGACTTTAGCCATTTAGAAAATGGTTTGCTTTGTGTAGCAATAGCTGTAAGATGATCACTCTCTGATTTAGTTATCTTTCTTTTAAGAATTTATGAACACAAACTAAAAGAAAAGATAGTAAACATACATTTCTTAAAATATTTGCATTTTAAAAAAATGAAAAGAGCCATAATTCTAAGAAGAGATTAGGGTGGACTATAGATTTTGCTATGCTTATAATTTTGTTTTATTACTTTGAGACTGGTTCTCAAGTATTGTAGGCTAGAACTGAACTCTCTATGTAGCCAAGGATGAGTCTGAACTCCTGATCTTCCTGCCTCCATCTCCCACACACAGGTGTGTACCACCACACTCGGTTCAGGCAATGCTGAGGAACAAACCAGGGCTTTCTGCATACTAGGCAGGCACATTAACAACTAAGACACCTTCACAGATAATCTTTCGGTTATTATAGATCAAAATGGTCTAAAACAACATAGTCAGTCACATATGATCCAACTTAATTGTTATAGTTAAATACACTGTAATATATTAATCTATATGTCAAAAACCACGGAGTCATATTCCAACAGGTTGAAAAAAATCAGCATAACAAGAGAATGTAAAATAGAATTAACCAAGAAGAGATACTTCAAGTTTTATCTGGGCAGAAGAAAATGCACATGAAAACTAGATATCACTTTACACACACCTGACATGTCAAAGGAGCTGGACAGATACTCTGAGATCAGAAGGTCTCAAAGAAAAATGAACTGTTGCCAGAAACGTAAGCTGATTCAATCATTGCAGCTCCTAGCACCTACAGGTTGTGCATCTAAATTGCAATTTAGCTCACAGATGCATAGGGGCTCCCAGGAGGGAAACACTTTATATATACCCACAATAGCCTGGGTAGGATATTCATCACTGTGTCCTCTGAGGCGGGGGGAAGGGGAGAGCTAGAAGGTAAGTAAAACGTGGCAGTGCTCTGGGATTCCAAGGTAGTAATTAAAAATAACAAACCAGAGGTACATGGCCATAGGTTCAAGTCAAGAGAGATAGAATGGGATAGATAGATAGATAGATAGATAGATAGATAGATAGATAGATAGATAGATAGATAGATAGACAGACAGACCAGTATCATTCATGCCCATCTAAAACAGCCACACACATTTTTTAAGAGCACATAAAAAATTGAATACTACAACTCTGAATACATTAGGATGATGTGGCACAGAGACAGAAAAGGCAGAGGAGCAACCAGACATCAATCAATTAATCAATCAATAAGTATGAAGGAGCCTGTCTCTAACCGTTCATAATTTGTTGCAATATTAAGAAATTGGAATAACTCAGCCACCTACATCTGAGGTTCTGGCAACACACACACTCCACAGAAATGATCAGCATGTGGATTATCTATGCAAAGATACAGGGATGCTGGGCGAGACCAGGAAGGTAGCAGAACCTGGAAATAGTTACATCATAAGGAAGTTTTCTGGCTTTTCAATATTTCCTGTAAACAATATTTAAAATAAAAAAAAAAATCAAGAGGAGAGAATCAAGACAGTGCTGTGAAAGTTCATCCCAATCACCTTCAGGTGGTCACATCTGGGTAACTTCAGAGAACAGTGCAATTGACCTCAGACAAGAACATTTCATACAGCCACTGTGCAAACAATTTAACCACGGGGTTTCTGAGAGTCTCATAACAGACATAAAAACCGGGTCACCTAGATCCGCGAAGATAAGCAGTGAAATATTGACAACGTTCTTCCTTTTTATTAAGATCATCTTTGAGAGTCAGAGAAACCGAAATTTAGGGCCTTTGCATGTTTACATGGAAGATGGGCCCCAGGCTACCATTCTTAGAAACATTTTTCCAAAAGTTCTTTTTGACCCAAGGCTATACATTGCTAAATTTCTTTAAGAGAGAGAAAGAGAGA
>NC_022034.1:38422430-38448562 GCF_000317375.1 Microtus ochrogaster | reverse complement strand
CCATGGTCTTTCTGTGGTGCTAGGGATCAAAGGCAGGGCTCCAGCATGCTTGGAAAGTGTTCTCCTAACATCTGCAGCCACATCTGCAGCATTGTACACCCTTTCACTGTCTCTTATCTAATTTCTCACTCACTCTGTATACCCCTGTTACCGTCTGTCCTTTGCTAGGTCCCAAGCAATGCGGAATACCATCACAGGTCTGCTGACTGGTGGAGAGTTAATAGGTTGCAAAGCTATAAAAGAAAATGTGTCTAGTTAAACCTTTCAGTGGAAGTTTAATATGTACACTTGAATTTATGAAAAAAAAATAAAGTTTATCTTCCACTGGTACCAATAGAAATGTCAAACATGTATTACTACTAAAACAATTACAGTGTCACAACATGGTCCATGAATGGAGTCATGTGAGGGGAGTCCTGGCTGTTTGTGAGAAAACTCCAAGAAAGCAACACCAAGAGTCTTGTGACCATAGTTTCTTCAAAACACAGATTTGTTCTTGGAATGTGTTTTTGTGCTCCTCCCAGGAGTATCAGATAGGACTGAGCTTACTTCCGATGTTGCTATTCATCTGCCTCCATGGAAAACAGTTTTGATGCATCTAGCTTGTCCTTGTGATTGTACACTTCACTCAGGTGGCTCAACCCTCAGTATAAAAGGTCTGATGCTCTGAATAAAGTTGGCCATTGCGTGAGACTTCAGTCTGCCTCATTTTTTGACTCCATTCTTCAAGCTCCATTCTCAAGAACAGTAAACAAGAGGGGGAAATGATTGAGTCAGTAAAGTACTTCTCTGCATGCATAAAGTCTACAATCACATCTCCAGTGAAGAAAATTGGATTGTGGCATCTGTAGTACCAACACTGTGGGGTAGAAGAAACGGGTAGATCTCTGGAGCTCACTGACCAAATAGTCTGTTGAAAGGGTGATCTCCAAGTTTAGTGGGATCCTTTCTCAAAAATAAGTGGAGCCCATGTGGTGTGCACACACCCTCAGGCTATGCTGAAGAGGTGGAAGCAGAGTTATGAAAACTTTCAATAAATAAGGAAACACTTGATATAAACTCTGGTCTCCACACACATACATGAGCACAGCCCTTCCTGAGAGCGTCTAAGAATGTGAAATATTTGAGGTGGAGCTTAAAATGACCTGATCGTCGAATGTCTTTGAGATGTCACAATGACATCTGGCACTTAAGGTAGAATAAACTTCCTGATAGAGATCAACTACCCGGACATGTCTGATCGTGAGGAAAACATTTCACTACAATAGCATCACACTTGGAAAACTGCATGCACGTGTCAAAGTCACACACCAGACAAGATGCTCTGTCACTAGTCAAATAAAGAGAGCAGCAAGTAACTGGCCCATTTTAAGAATCATAACCATCTTTGTGCCATGGTTTCAGAATGTGAAGTTTCACTTTACTTCTTACAGTTAGCTAGAAAGATGGCCAACTCTGTGCCCCAGTGAATGAAATCAAGACAGGCTCTGCAAAACACAGCCAACAGGCAATAGAGATTTCTGATCCTGGAGAGAGGTAGGAAGGAGCAGGGACAGTCGCAGGAAGAGACAGAGATCCAACTCCAGCACTGAAGGTGAGGGTCTATGATTGTCCTCATACATGATTATGATGTACCTGTGTCCCAACTACCTTACTCCTCCAATTCCAGTCTCAGGCCTCCTCATGCCTACCCTTTATACCTACCAAATCCTAATCTCTCCTTTACTTCAAGGATTTGGAGGAAAAAAAGTAAATGTATCTAAAGAGAGAAGAGAAACCTAGCTCTGTATTTCTCAGAAAATATTATGAGCAAAGTTATCAAACATTTTTACCAGCCCTATCTAAAAGATAAAATGAAAATGGGCAATATGAGACCATGTTTGGAGTGGGGGGAGGGGAAGAGGGGTGGGAGGAGGCTGAAACTTTTTTATTTCCTTTTCTCAATAAAATAAAAAAAATGAAAAAAATCAAAATAACATTTGAGATGGGAATGTAGTCCACTTGGTAGAGTTCTTGCCTAGCTTGTAAGACACTCTGGATTTAACCACTAGAGAGGTATAAATGGGCTGTGGTGATGGGGTCACAGTAGTAATCCCAGAAAGTTGGAAGTTGAGGCAAGAGGATCAAACAGACAAAGCCATCAAAGGCTACACAGAAAGTCTAAGGTCCACCTTTGGCTAAGTGAGGCCTGAAATGTTCTAAATAAATAAATATTAGATTATCTTGGGCTGGAGAGATGGCTCAGAGGTTAAAAGCACTGACTGCTCTTCCAGCGGTCCTAAATTCAATTCATGCAGCCACATGATGGTTCACAGTCATCTATGAAGAGATCCAATGCCTTCTTCTTGTATGCAGGCAAAATGTACACAGAACACTGCATACACAATAAATGAATGAATGAATGAATGAATGAATGATAAGATTATCTGGATACAAGTCCAGATGATAAAATAATCCCCTCAGAACCCATTATACAAAGGAAAGATGGTTTCAACGGCATTCAAATAAGAGGAAATCCGAGGCACAAAGAAAACACCATCCATGTCTCTAGATCTTTCAAAGAACCCCAGCTTCATGTCCCAATTCTAGAAACTGATGCATTCGGCAATAACAGCATGATGTGCTTGACGGTATTAACCAGAGAATCATATCACATGCCATCTCATGTCACCTTATGCCATCTTATGCCACCAAACATCTGACAACAATTTCACTTTAGAATCAAAAATGAGTGTGTTCCACTGGCTTTATGATAGAAAGCAAGTTACTTGAAAGTGTTCCACATCAAGTCTGTCATCTACAACATAAAGAACTGTCTGATAATGTCACTGAGCAAACAGTAAGATGCGTGTGACGCTGTATGAATCTTGGACCTTGGCATGGAGTAAGCACAGTTGCCATTATCATTAGTCATGGTGCAAATGACATATGTATGCAGCCATTTAAATAGATGGGTGATAAAAATTCTAAGTCATCATCAAAAGGTTTCATTCCAGAAAGGCAGTCATGCGGTATTGAGAGAACAGATTAATAAAAAACACTTAAAAGAAAAAAACCCTTGTTGATCACCAGGTGAGGGACATAGGCCCCCTCACCTCTAAAAACCATCAGATACATTATGTTGCATTTTTTAAAATAATACAATAATAACAACACACATTACAACTGTTAGAAAACTAAAGATAGAATGAGCAGCCTTAACCTTGCCCAAGATTATATAAGCAACAATGACCACTAAGACGGAAACTCTCTGACCTATTGAACAGAGAGCTTTCTTGAGCTCTCAGGCATAGTGGTGTGGTCTTTAGATGACATAGGTACCTCTGAGGCATCCCTGGTCCTTTAAGTACTCTCTCATATATATTCGTATAAGTAACTCCAATCAACACATTGGTTCATCAAGTTGGACTTCCGTGGCATTGTTACTCGGGGCTGTCACTAGTTCCCTACCAAGAATGAGCATCTGGGTCTGCTTATGTCTACCCAAGATGAGTGTCACACAACACTTACAGGTCTACAGTGTTTGGCTAATTACTTACGATCACCCAAACCTTAGTTCACAGGTGTGGCTTAGTCCTTTGCTTTTTGAAGGAAGAGTCCATGGGAGTATCAGAAGATCCTACAGGTGCTATGCAAGTTTGTTACCTCTTTCCATCATCCAGTGTGCTTTGAGGACAAGTCTCTAACTGCAACTCCAGCAAAGCCTTGAAGGCTTGTAGACATGGTCCCTCCCAGTACTCTGAGTAACAACTCAGTACCGCAGAAAGCCAAATCCAGTTATTCAAAAAGAAAAAAATAACTACCTTTGGAATGAAGACAAACTCAGAAACAGTAGGGGTCTTGGAGACAGTTTGGAAACCTCGGAGATAAAGAAGGAATTGTGTACCACAGCAGACTTCACTTTCAAGGAGCTGGAGAGACGGCTTAGTGGTTAAGAGCACTACCTGCTCTTCCAAAGGTCCTGAGTTCAATTCCCAGCAACCACATAGCCATCTGTAATGAGATCTGGTACCCTCATGAGGAAGAAACCTGGTCAGTTGTCCTCATCAACTTAGACCATGAAACCCAATATGGGCAAGTTCAACAGAACCGCCATATACAGGCTGCCCATGCATGTTTTGGCAAATACTAAAGTGCAAAAACACTGGAATGTGCTCCAGGTACCCCTGTTGCTTATCCAGGGTATCCTGGGAAATTAAACTCTCCTCAAGTACACCCCTATAAACTGAGACAAGACTTTATATTATACACAAAAGCAATTATGCAAGACAAATCAGTGGTAATTACAATAATGTAATTCAGTGGTAATAAACTTTCCTAGCATATATAAGGCCATGGGTTTGATCCCCAGCACCACAGTAAGACAAAGAAAGGAAAGAGGGAAAGAAGGAAAGAAAAAACACTAGCCAATATCAATTTAAGAATCCCTACATCAGTGTTCATATCCAATTGTCTTGAAGTCCCTAATCTAAGTGAAAAATAAGGGTTTTAAGTATGAAAAAAGAAAAACTGACTATTAGCTAGTTAATTTTCTTCCTTAAGAACCAATATTATCATAAAATGTCAAAAATTTATAAAATTGCTTTAAAAACTATCCAGACAATTTTTTTTTTTTTAGATAGGCTTTCTCTCTGTAGCATTGGTTGTCCTAGAACTTGTTTTGTAGACCAGGCTGGCCTCAAACTCAATAGCTGTAATAGAAAAGGAATTGAAAAAATTCCAAACATGTTGTCTACCAATAAGATGTCTAGCAATAAATATATCATGACAATACCAAGACACACATTAAGAAAAGTTTAAAACTTCAGTGATGAATATAAATGGAAGTTTAGATAAAGGAAGAGGCGTGCAAAGCTCTCACAAAGGGAATTTCATCTTTATAACTACATCATCTTCTTTTCTAATTAAAAATTTAGATTAATCCAGGGGCTCTGATACCCCACAGAGAGATACATGCAAGAACAACACCAATGTACATAAAAAAAATAAAAAAATTTAGATTAAATGCTGTCTAAGTAAAAAATAAAGTTATTTTAGAGGAGAAACACTGAATTTATAATCAGTTTTATCTAAAAGCATAAATGTATAAAATAATCAAATGATATTTCAATGTATGTCTTTATATTTTAAATATATATTAGAGAAATAATCGTAGAATCATACAGTCTGCTCTCTTATGAAGTTACAGCAATTAGAATACTGCAGCATATAATTAAAAACTGGGCATTTAGTGTAGAGAAAAATCACCGTTAAAAACTAGTGAGAAAAGCTGGATTTCCTAACAAATACCATACAACTTCCTCTTGGTGGACAGGTTCGATTTTGGCTTTAAATAGACCACCAATGAGTCCAGTTCTATATTGAATCCCCATGTAATTTTGAGTAAATACATAAAATAGGGATGTCAATAAAGATTAGACAAGGTGATTCTGGAAAAGCAAATCTGGAGTGAGAGAAGCACGAGGTTAAAGATAACTAAACGAGACAGTGAGAACAGAAAAAGTTAGATCACTGAGAGTCATACAGATAGATTCAAGATTTTATAACAAAGCCAGATGTGGTGACACATGCCTTGACCCTCAACAACTCAGAAGGCTGAGGCAGGAGGATCAGCTGAGCTCAGGAGTTTGATGTCAGTCTAAGAAACACAAGAAGACTCTCTTTCAAAGGAAAAAAAAAACAATGAAAACTAAAATCAGAAGTGACTTTGAATAAAATATAGGACATGGATTTCTTCATAAAGAAATAACATATTCTCCACTGAAGAGATACTCACATCTCTTCACTTAATAGGTCAATGTTGCTAATTAGAGTTATTGAGAGATGAGTAACTCTGGAAAAAAACTAAATTATTACAACTTTAAAAAGAAATGAAAAATAAGTGTCAAGAAGGACTATACTCTGTATTTTTACCCCCTGACACAAAGGAAATCATGAAGTACATGCTACTTCCTCTCTCTCAAGTATGGCGCACCCAGTATCTTGTTATGACTGGTCAGTAGTGATATTCCTTACTGCTGTTAGAGTTTAATGCACGTTGAACAATACCGAATGGAAATCTGGAGGTATTCCAAGGGCAGGGAAGCGGTCTTTCTAGAGGACTATTCTACCACAGCAGTCCTGCCTGACAGTCCTGGATGAGTAATGAATGCAATAAGCCCTGTGGCAGTCCCCAAACTCAGTGACTATGTAAGGACAGTTATTTTGGTCAGCATCTGATTTATATTAGCCATCAACACAATGGGTGTTTTGGGCATGCCTACACATATGACTAGTAACCCTAGTGTCCCAGTACTTGTGAATTCACTTAAGTAGGTGAGTGTCAACATTACCATCACTAAAATTACAGCCTAAGGAAAGAAAGTTCATGTGCAGTCTCTTTTTCCTCTATGCTAAGAAACAAGAGCGTTCTGAGGAATGTCAAAGACACTGGAGCTCTGTTTTGTATTGGCTTGGTTTTGCTCCAGAGTTGACTTGCAGGTATGAGAGCTAAGGCTCATGACACCAAAGCTATGACTTTGCTGTCAGAGGGCAGAACGTTAGTTTCTGTCACATGCTAGCCCACATGTGCTTTGGTGAATTCCTCAGCATCTCATTCTTTACTCTTGTAAAACAGGCTGCTGCTTCCTGTTATACATCACGAGGAGTCATGAAGTCGGTGAGGAAAGCAAGCATCCAGTCCACAGCACTCATTCATCCAAAAGACAATCTCTCCTTCCTAAAACTTGTTCCTTCTCTCCTTCCTACCCTTTCCCACCTTTTAAACGTTCTTTTTTTTTTTTTAAAAAAAAAATCTGTTTTTCCCATGGCATCATGGGTATAATTGGGCAAATTAAATTTTAAAAGGAAATATAGGAAATACAAAATAGTCCCCACTAGGCTTCAAATTTACCAGTGCCTTGATCTTGAAGGGTTTTCCAGCATAGAGACCATGACAGTTCTGCTGTTGCCAAGGCACCCAGCCTCTGACTGAGCCTGAGCGTTTTCCTATGGACTTTTCTGCCTCACTTGGTTATGACTGATTTTTCAACCTGATAGCTACCACTCATCGGCGTTTGTCCAACACATGTGTGCAGTTCTCAATGGTGAGATTTTCCACTGTACATAACACACACCCAGGGAAACAGACTTGTGTGGCATTGATGGCAATGGTTGTGACAGGTCTAACCTCTGAACTCAAGAGCAGACGTAGGAGAACTGGGTTTTCAGCACGTAGCTTCCCAGTCATCATCAGCACTTTTGTTTGCTTGTTTCAGCAATGACAAGAACAGGCTACAGAAGGCTGTGCTGGAAGAGGCATGGAGGCTTCCACAGAACAGGGATGCTCTCCTTGAGGCAAAGCCAATACAGTCACAGTAGTTTTACAAGAGGCATTTGCTTTGCTTCTACTAACTTACAGAGAGACACTCACATTCAAATCTCTTAAATCTGTTTCAAACTTTGGAATGATTTCCCTTTAGAACCAGACTCCAGTGCTGATATTTTGAAATTTTTAAAAGTAAGATAAGTTTTACAAACAGGCCAGCTAGAAATTTCATAGCCATATGGATGCTGAAAGTCGAGCATGGAACAGAAACCAAGAACACCATGACACTGAAGCCCAAGCTGGAGGATTGAGAAGCACTGAAGCAGTGGTCAACACAACCCTCTCTCTGCAGGTCTCTGCAAACTTCTTGGAATGTGGAAACAAGGGGTTTCAGACTGTGATGTACATATTAATGCCTGCCATGAGGCCAGAGAGCAAAAGACACATGAGATGAACAGTCTTCCTATTGGAGAGTCTTGGTCTCTGTCTTCTTTTGGTTCTTGTTGCTCAATATTTGTTAATCTGAGATATGTACAATCGGTTTTATAATTTATAAACTTTATAATTTACAATTATACAGTTGATTAATTACTACATCAAAGTGAGGCACTAGATCAGCATTTTGGGGAAACCAGAATGCATTTTTATATTCATATTCATTACTTTGTATTTTTAGGTTTAATTCTTGTGATGTTCACCACCAATCAACTTCTTTCCTTAATCTTAAAGTCAAAATTTTGATGTATTTAAGATTAAGAAGCTCTGTACTCCATTTTTTATTGGATTATGTGTTCTTTTGGTCACCATTTCTTGAGTTTTGGAGATCAGACATCTGTCTGATATAGGGTTAGTGAAGATCTTTTCCCATTCCCGTTTTGTCTAAACAGAGAACTCTCAACAGAGGAAACTAAAATGGCTGAAAGACACTTAAGGAAATGTTCAACATCCTTAGTCATCAGAGAAATGCAAATCAAAACACTCTGAGATTCCATCTTATACCTGTAAGAATGGCCAAGATCAAAAACACTGATGACAACTTATGCTGGAGAGGTTGTGGGGAAAAGGGAACACTTCTGCATTGCTGGTGTGTGAAAACAACCTTCCTCAAGACCCACTAATACCACTTTTGGATGCTCAATTGTGCCACAAGGACATGCGCCCAACTATTTTCATAGCAGCATTGTTTGTCATAATCAGAACCTGGAAACAACCTAAATGGCCCTCGACCAAAGAATAAATAAGGAAAATGTGGTACATTTACACATTGAAGTATTACACAGCAGAAAAAAATGACATCTTGAATTTTGCAGGAAAATGGATGGAGCTAGAAAATATTATTTTGAGTGAGGTAACCCAGACAGAGAAAGAAGGGGAGAGAGAGGGAGGGAAGCAGAGAAAAATGTAGAGCTCAATAAAAATCAATTTAAAAAATAACAAAACAAAACAAAAAAGATTAAAAAGCTCTCTCCCTCTCAGTAATTTATTTCAGGAAATATATGAAAAACATTCAAGCTCATGTTTGTCCAGAAACATGTTTTTAACATCTGGGACTGTTTTGTCTTTGAACTTAAAAAATAACTTTAACCTCTCAACTGAAGACTTTCATTGTTCTAGCACAGACTACTAAATCTGTGCCTTGCTCTCATCTTTGCTCCCTCACAACAATGACCTTTTTTTTTATTTTTTAGACAAGGCTTCTCTGTGTAGTTCTGGATGTCCTGAAATTTGCTATTTGGATCAAATTTTGCCTTAAATTCACAGAGACTTGCCTGCCTCTGTCTTTCAAGTGCTTGGATTAAAGGCATGCACCATTATGTCCGGTCCTGCAACAAAACTTTATACTTTTATTTAAAAATATTTTCAAGTCATTTATCCATGACCCACAAATCTCCCCTACAGTTAACCTACATTTTCTTCTTCATCTTTTTCTATATATGGTGAGCTTTTTTTGATTTCTATGCTCAACTAAGTGTTTCTACTCCTGAGTGCACACTTCCTGCCTCACGGGGCTTTGATTATTGCTTCTGTTCCCAAGGTTTTTGTCTTTTCACCAAGAATGTGTTTTATTCTCTGATCAATGTCTCCCCAGCATCTGACATCTTCTTGCTTTTTGCTTTCCTCCTTAGCTAAATCCTTGTGTATTTTAGAGAAATATTAATTAGGTCGTTTCTTTGTAGCGGAAATTGAACTAAGCCTTGGATATTCAAGCAAGTTCTTTATCATGGAGAGCCATCTCCAGCCCATTATCCAGTCTTTCAAATCTAAAGTATAAGAAAACGTTCTGCCTTTGAGCAGAAGATTATGTATTATAATATATTTAAGACCTGGCTTATTTATGTTCGGATTAGGACTTATCAAAATAATATTAAAACCTTGGCATTCTAAGCCTGTGAGCTGAAGCAAAATCAAATGACAGATATGAAACTCACCCGTGTGGTTTTAAAGGGGAAAAACAAAGCCCTGAGCAAAAGTGGCAGCGTGTGAAAAGTTGTTGAGGTTGCCACTGTGGGAAAGAACCCAGTTGTGGGTTACTTTGATGTTTTCATGAGAAATGAAAATCTACAGCAAGCAAAAAGCAGAGGATTTCCGTTTTTTAACTTTCTCCCATTAATTTTCTTCTGAATGCAGGATGGGAAACTGTGATCTAAGTGTTGAATAAAGATGCATCGGAGGTTAAGGGGTACATGCTCAACCCCGCACCAGGAGGCTCAACAGAACCATCATGCATCTGAGGCTAGCCTGGGCTACACAGTAAGACTGCCACCTCAGGAACAAAGAAGAAACAAACCAAAGAAAGGAAGGGTAGAAGGGAGGGAGGGGAGAGGGAAGGAGAACAGAAAGAGAGAAAGGGTGTGGGAAAGCAGAGAGCCACATTCATAGCGAGGAACCTCCCTAAGTAAATCTTTGCCTTCAGCCATCTCAAAATGCCATGCTCTTACTTACATAAGTACTTTATGTTCATTATAATGGCTTCCCAAATAGAATTCCATTAAAGTTTCTACATTGCTATCCAGGATCCTGGGCATTAACACCTTAAAATAAGACATTATGATATTTTAATAATGCACCTAACTCTAAGTTGCCTTCTTTTCCTGACTTCTAAGATCTCCCCATCTCGCCTCGCCCTTGCAGCTGCATAGGTGTGTTTCAATTGAAGAATGATCCTACATCGAAATCTCTGCCTTTCTAATATTCCCATTCTAACTGCAGGATTCAGGAAGGGATATGTGCACTATTCTAACAACAAAAGTTAATTATATGGCTAATTTAGTAGAGTTTGGTTCTTTGGTAAATTAATTATTTTCTGGAAGATTTTTCAATGCTCCAGTGGATTGTATAAAACTTGGTTAGACATGGTTGCACATACTTTTCATTCAATCATGGCAAAGGCAGTGGCAGAAGGGCAGAGGGGCAGAGAAGCATGGGGCAAAGGGGCAGAGGGGTAGAGAAGCAGGGGGCAGAGAGGCATGGGGCAGAGGGGTAGGGGGGCAGGAGGGCGGGAGGGCAGAGGCAACGGTAGGAAGATCTCTGTAAGTTTAAGGTCAGTCAGCCTGGACAACACAGTGAAACTCGGTCTTTAAACATTTTTTTTCTCAAAACTCAGTGATAGCTACTGTTTAAAGTGTAGTATGACACAGAACCACTAAGTAGATTCTTTTAAAAATACTTGTTTATTTTACACATATATATATGTATATATATATATACACACACACACACACATTATATATATACATATATACATGGGTGTTTTGCCTGCATACGTGTCTGTGCAGCACATGCACGCACTGACTAAAAGAGGGCATTGGATCCTCTGAAAATGGAGTTATAGTCAGTTGTCAGCTGCCATAGAGGTCCCGGGAAGTGGACCTTGGTGTCCTGTAAAAACAATGAGTGTTCTTAAGCTCAGAGACATCTCTCCATGCCCCCTACACAACTTAAGCAATATAAGTAGAAGCTTTTTTTTTTTTAAAAAAAGAAAGTTCTATATATTAGTAACTATACATGCAAGCACAGAAATGCTGAATCCACTTGTTCTAGAAGGATTCTGATAATATTTACTGCCTCTCAATGTTGTGCTAGAGACTGGACCATGAATTATCTGATGCAATCTGTCATGATGTGACTACTTCCTTTCCTTCTCTTTTCTCAAAAACAAATTAGAACATTTACAGAATCAGGGCCATGTTGTTGCAATGAGGCAATTCTAGTGATTCAATCTCTCCAAAACATTCTTCATTGGCATCTTATCGTGGTGTCAGGAGACAGCAATGACTGATTGCCAAAGCTGCAGTGAGTCACAGATAAGTCTATCTGAAAAAGCAAAAAGCATTATTTTGTCAAAGTATCCTTCTGCAATACATAATGTTCAATAAATAAAGGAGGAAAATTCCTGCAGGGTGTAGTGGCACAAGGAAACAGAGGCAGGTGGATCTGTGAGTTCGATGCCAGTCTGGTCTATACAGTGTGTTCCACGGCAGCCAGAACTACATAGTGAGACCCTTTCTGGAGATAAAAAGAAAAAGAAAACAAACTCCCTTATAATTTCTGTACCCAGATAAGACAACTCTCATTTACACCTTTTCTGTCTTCATTTCTGAGCCCACGCTGTCACTTTGCTGCTTCTTTTGCATCTCTGATTGTGCCTTGGGTCATTTCTTTTAGACACAGACTCACCTCACGTCTGTAAGGAGCAATTAACTAAGCCCCTTGAGAGAAATGGCTTAGCTCTTCAAAAAACACCACCAAACAAAAACTCCATCACCTTCCTTCCTCATTGTCGAGTTCCCAAATTTGCCATGTACTGACTTTGATCTTTTTCTTCCTTAGACACTATACAAATTAGCATATGCTGCTTTGTCTATGAGCAGAATTTCTCCTCAGAACTTCCCTAAAATCCTGTCTCTGACCACCACAGCCTGCCTCATCCACTCATATTCGTCCATGTAATAACGGAGCTCCTCCAACTCTGAGTTTCACAAATCTAAGACACGATCCTCGCATTCTCAAGTCTCCTCACAGAGGAGCACCACAGAAAGCAGCAGAGACCTGGAACAGGAATGAATCTTGACTCAAGGTCTGATGCTCCCCCTAGTGGTAAAGACCCGCATCCTGCGATGCCACTCTAGAAGGTAACAGATTGGGTGAGGCCAATCAAATCGGAACTGGTGGTGTTTGTCCAAGATGGTCAAATGTGGTCAGAGTCAATGAAGCCTGAAATTTAGCGGTCGACCCGGAGGCTCGATCCCTGCACTGGATTTTTCTGATGAAATGCCTCAAATCTCCAAGTTAGTGGTCATCACTGCTATTTTTAAGAAATGACATAATGACATCTCTTTACTCGTTGCTACCAAGGAAAAACCACATGGCAATTTCAACCCAGTGACTGTACTGTTACCAATATACTCCAGCATTCTCAGGAAGTGGAAACAAAACCAAAGTACATCTATCTGTGCACTCGTTCTTCCTCTGAAAGCACATGGAAAGAGCCTCTGTCAGGACAGGGAGAAACCGAGTCAGTGAAGTGCTTGTCTTGTATCCTGAGCTTGATCTCCAGTACCTATATTAAAGAGTCTGGTAGGACAGCCCATCTTGTAACCTCAGCACTGGGAAGCAGAGACAGGTAGAACTTTAGGGCCTCCTAGCTAGCCAGGCTGGTCTACTAGATGATTTCCAGGCCGTTTAGAGAACCCGTGCAAAATACAAAGCAGATGGTGACTGTGGAATGACACTTGAAGCCTTCAGATGTAAACACAGGTGTGTCCATCTCACACACACACACACACACACACACACACACACACACACACACACACACACACCCTGTTGTGGTGGAGACACTACAGGGGCTAGATCACTGCAGCCTGCAAACGGAGATGGGCTAAATGCATAAAAGTGCAGGTGGCAATCTGGCCTGGCCTGGCCTGGCCTTTCTGGCCAGAAGACAAGGTCATTGAACTGATTTTGTGAGATCAAGAAAAGTTAGAAAGACAAAGAGTCGTTTTCAACTCAACAAATAGACTTTCAACAGATTCCACTACATTAGAGAGCCATTTTAGCAAAGCAAGAAGTCACTAAAAACAAGACAAAATGCAACTTTCCTTTATTCACTTCTTCTTAGAAGGGAATACACTGATGCTTTAACTTGTAAGGGCAAGCTTATTAGTTACTCAGGCCCTTGAAGCGGCTGGTCATGCTGCATCCTTAGTCAGCAAAAAGGGAACAATGGATACTGTGGTCAGGGAACGGTGCTGCCCACTTTTAAGATGGATTCTCCTGGTGCGGAACAATTGTCTATACTCTGTCAATTATGTTTTAAATAAATGCAGATTGGCCAATAGCCAGGCAGGAAGTATAGGTGGGACAACCAGACAGGAGGTAGAGGCAGGTCAATGAGAACAGGAGAATTCTGGGAAGAGGGAAGCTCCCTCTGCAGTCCTGTCCAGACACAGAAGAAGCAAGATTTAACTATGCCGCTGAAAAAGGAACTGAGCCATATGGTTAACACAGATAAAAATAATGGGCTAAATTATAAGAGTTAATAAGAAGCCTGAGCTAATGGGCCAATCAGCTTATAATTAATGTAGACCTCTGTGTAATTTCTTTGGGACTTAACGACTGTGGGAACTGGGCAGGACAGAAACCCTAAGTCAACATTCTCCCCTTCAACTAACTTAATCAAAAGGACCTCCTTGAAGGTATGCCCATAGGCTAAGTAATGCCTCTCTGATGTGCCTGGAACCTGTTAAGATGACCATTACATACACCATTAGGCCCATTGGGAAGTTATGTTAAACACAGACAGAAGACATGCCTCTCTGTAACTGTCCTAATGTGGACCAAGTTCAGGGCCTGCAGAGCAAGTTTGCAAGACCTCATCTCATTGCTTTAACTGCAGGATGCTCTCTGGGTACCACCACTTCATCTTTTCTCTTTCTGTCGAGCAATATTAAACAAGTCATGGCCCATACACCAAATTTCTGACTCTTGACACCATCTCTTCACATCCACTGAAATAGACTCCAGCTATGCATGTGATAGAACAGTAGGTACGAGATGGGTGAGCCTAGTAGAGCTAGATATGCCATCCTTCCCAGTTTATTTTCATCAATGGCTATTCCAAGAAACTCCATAACATTGTGGATTTATTCTAAAGGAGTGGGCTTTGTATTTGGTAGTTGTTTTTAGCTAATATATGCTAGTCTCTGCCTCCTGCAAAAATTGTAGTCACTATTATCAATACGTCCATCAACCTATTTATTCCATCTATAGTTTATTTATAGTCCATATATTCTATTTATGACCACTCAGGAATGAAATGAGCCTTGGAAATGTCTCAGTGGGCAAAGTGCCTGCTCACATAACCCTAGGGATCTGAATTTTGATCCCCAGCACTCAGGATATAGTGATGATCTCCTATAACCCTCATGCTACGAGGCAGAGAGGAACTCTTGGAGATAGTTGGCCAGCCAGTCCAGCTGAAACTGAGCTCCATGCTCAGTGAGACCCTGTCTCATCAAATAAGATTGAGAGCAACAGACACACTTCCAGAGGTCAACCTCTGACCCTTGTTTACATGCACAAGCAAGCATATCTACACACACGCACGCACGCACACACACGCACGCACACACACACACACACACACACACACACACACACACACACAGAAAACAACAAGAAAAAAAAGCATATTTCTCCTACAGGGAAAATGTTTATCAGCATACAATATGTGATGGACACACTGCTAATGACCAAAGTGCAGAGCTGAATGGAGCCAACTATTTCATAGCTATCCTTTTATATTATATAACATATAAAACAAGAGCCAGGGACACAGAGTACTTGCTCTATAAGCTGGTGCTATTATGATGATGAGGACCCATAATCATAGTTTTCAGCAAATTCTTACAGATTTTGATTTTTGAGGATGGAAGTCTGTTTGTATTTTTTATTTTGAGGTGGGGTGGGGCTTATCTACCCAGGCAGACCTGAGCTCCCCAATGTAGAGCAGGCTGGCCTCAAATTTGTGGTGCCCATACCTAACTGTAAAGTTATTATAATTCATTGTTGCTATTGTTGTTATTGTTCTGAGACAAGGTCTCATATAACCCAGGTGGCTTTGAATTCCCTTTCCCCTGGCCTCTACCTCCTGAGTGCTGGGGTTTTAGTTGTATACCACTGTGCTCAGCCTACGACAGATTTTCAAACAATATATTCCAACACTGTCACGGATACTCACCAATACTGTAATATCTCTTCAGTTCTGTGCGCCTGATTTCCTTTAACTGATTGTTTTTTCTCTTCTTTTTCTCATCAGTGTTATATTCCCCCTCCACTGCAATGTTGGATTTGTCTTGTTCCAAAATGACTGAGTTAGCATCTTCTTTCCCAGAATTACTCCTTGTGGCTGTAGCTGAGATGATCTCTGCATTTTGTTTGGCTTGTTTCTTCTTTTTTAGTCTATGAATAAAAAAAGGAAAACAGTGATGATGTGATTTGCTTCATGCAATCCGAATTCTACGCTGTGGGAATTGAATATGGAATTATCTGATAAATAAAACACTATGCTCCCCTCCTCATCCACTCTTGCTACACAGCACAAATATTGGCTTCATGCTTATAACCATCCTGCCCCCAGAGTTCTAATTGCTGGGCTTACAAACATGTATCACCAAGTTTAGGTCTTCCTCCATCCCTCTTTTGGCAGAATTGGGGAATAAAGCCAGGGTTTGTACATGCTAAACAATCATTCTACCACTGAGTGTTATCTTCAGTTCTGTTTTCACTTAAAAGAAAAGGAGGAGGAGGAAGAAGAGGAAGAAAAAGAAGTTGTTTGAAGTCATAAAACTATTGTTTATAACATAAAACATAAAACTTGAATAGTCTCATAAAACTATTCAAGAGTTATTTTTCTTTTCTAACTACTTAAATTTTCTAACATAGAGATCAAGGATCTTTCCTCGGTTTTTCATCCACAGTACTAAATCTGAGAGAAGTATGAGATAAAACTTTCTAGATCTGAGAAAAATGGCATTTTTCTGTTGGCTATGAAATGATGAGTATTGTTTTTAAGTCAAGATACAGTAACTCAACTATACGGTCCCATTTGGGCATTGTAAATTTTTAAAACGTGTTTTGAGGTTTTCAGCCGTACCTATGAACATAACGGCAAGTATGAAACATGTCTTTTATATTGGCTTACATGCAGTAAGATTTTTCAGACCTCTCTGGTTTGGGTAACTCTTTTCATTTATACACACAACATGAGTTTTAAAGCTCTACATCTCTTGAGAGCTAAAATCCCCTAGTAATAGTACAAGATAACCATTATGAATAATCATTGTGATTGCTAATGTAAGCACTGGCTGATAACTTAGTGGACAAATTTGATGCTTCCAGCTCTTTACCCACAAGGTCCTGGGAGCTGAAGTTTATCATCGTTCACTGAATCCGGTCCCTGAAAATGTTTTCCGAGAGACGCAAGGTGTGCAGTGAGCTGATGTGCACTTTGTAGTCAACTAGTCCTTGGGAAACTCTCTGTTCTACAAAACATAAACTCTTTCAGAAAAAGGTCCTTAGCCTTATGTACCTGGGGACTCTATTTCCATATAAATCTATTTGGCATTAGGATCCTTCTGCCTAGGTAGAGAATGGCAGTTTTGCAGGTTGTATTGTTACATAGTTCTCTTGCCTCTGGCTCCACTGCTGCAAACAACAGTGCAGATCATTAAACATGGAGAAGTTAAGCGGTATCTACATCGAGCCTTCACCCCTTCGTGCTAGTGCCTTTGGTCTAGATAGGAAGGTACTCTGCAACTACCAAAGAAGAAAGGTAAAACATGAACCCAGTCAAAGACCCTTGGATCTACAATGGTGTCCTACCTGCAAAATAGGCAAGAGTGGCACAAAGCTAACGGGAGTAACCAACTGTCTTAGTTAGGGTTTTATTGCTATGAAGAGACACCATGACCATGGCAACTCTTATAAAGGAAAACATTTAATTAGGGGAGGGGGGCTGGCTTAGAGTTCAGGAGTTTAGTCCATTATTGTCATTGCAGGAAGCATGGCAATGTGCAGGCAGACATGGTGCTGGAAAGTGGCTGGGAGTTCTACATCTGCATCTTCAGGCAGCAGGAAGAGACAGTGAGCCACTAGGCCTGGCTTGAGCTTCTGAAACCTCAAAGGCTTCCTCCACTGACATACTTCTTCCATAGGGCCACATTTACTCCATAAGGTCACACCTCCAATAATGCCATTCCCTATGAGCCTATGGGGGCCATTTCCATTCAAACCACCACACCAACCAATGTCTGATTTGACTTAAGGCCTACTCCACAATATGGAACTCATACCAAACTGCTATGAAAGTCCTTCTGTATATGTGTTGCTTTTATTGGTTAATGAATAAATGTTTTAGCCAATGGCTTAGCAGAATAGGGCAAGGTAGGAGTTCCATGCAGATAGAGAAAGAGAGAGTAGGTGGAGTCAGTGAGAAGCCATGCAGTCACCAGCAGGGACAGACACCTCCACTGGAGCCCGCTGAAACTTTGCCAGTAGGCCATTACCTCATGGTGATGTACAGATTAATGAAGATGGGTTAGTTTAGGATATAAGAGCTAGCTAGCAATATGCTTAAGCTATTGGCCAAACAGTATTGCAAATAATATAGTGTCTGAGTGATAGGTCTGGGAATCTGGGAATGAACAAGTGGCCTCTACCTATACCCAACCATGCTTGGATGACCAATAACCTGGAACTATAAGAACCAAAGGGGATGAAGGACACCATGAAAACAAGGCCTTCTACATCAACAGGATTGATGTACATATGAACTCATAAAGAATGAGGCAGCATGCACTAGACCTACATGGCTCCTAACAAGATGGGGTCTAGAGCTAAAAGAAGTGGACACATACCTCCATCCCTAACCCCACTATTTCTAATTGATAACTACTTGCAAATGAAAATTTAGTTTCTTCCAAGGGGGTCTCATTGGGGAAACAAACTATTCTTAAGGGTAGGTTGTATGCCCAGCAGTAGATGGCCAACAGAAAATGAACCCAATGGCATCCTTAGAAGTCCTTTTTCTCATAATGTCTTGTCAGATATTCCCCCTTTCTAAATTTATATATATAATCTTTTACACTGTAGTTTCTTTGCATATGAATATGACTTCCAGGTTAGTGTTTTTGTCATATTTCTGAGTGTGAAAAACCAGAGGGTATCTGAGTCTATATCTGCTTCTTGCATTTTTTCCTTGTTTGTCCTAATGTTTAGGCTTTTTTTTCTGTCATATTATACTATACTATATTATACCGTATTATAATCCCTTAGAAGCCTGTTTCTAATGAGAGACAGAAAGGGGTGAATCCAGACAGGAGGAGAGATGGAAAGGAACCAGGAGGATTAAAGGGAGGAGAAACCATAGGCAGGATATATTAAGTGAGAAAAAATTCTGTTTTCCATAAAAGAAAGAAGAAAAATCAGATCTCTTGCCTCTGCTTTCTTGGGTATCTGGACATAGTTGAGCTGTAGACATGGAAGTATGTAGGTAGAAAAATGATATGACCATTAGAAAACACAGAGAACAATGTTGAGCTCATGCTTCTTTGTTCTGTCAAATGTAATAGTCCAGAAAGGTCTCTCCTTAAACATGGCCCCTGATCAACAAAGCAGGGCTCATATGGCCTCACAGAGATTGAAGCAGCAAGCATGGGGCCTGCATGGGCCTGCATTAGGTGTTCTACCTATGTTATGGTTGTTTAGTTTGGTGTTTTTGTAGGACTTCTAACAATAAGACCAGGTGTGTCTCTGACTCTCTTGCTTGCTCTTGGGACTCTTTTCTTCCTGTTGGGTTGCCCTGTCCAGCCTCGTCATAAGGGCTTCTGCCTTGTCTCATTGTATCCTGTTTTGTCTTGTTTGGTTGTTGTCTTTTGGAGGTCTGCTCTGTTCTGAAGGGAAATGGAGGAAGAGTAGCACTGGAGTGAAGGCAAGGTCAGAGTGTGTGGTAGCTTGAATGTAATTGGCCCCCATAATCTCATAGGGAGTGGCACTATTAGAAGTTGTGACCTTAAGTAGTTGTGGTCTTGATGGAAGAAGTATGTCACTGTGAGGACAGGCTTTGAGGTCTCCTATGCTCAAGATACCACCTAGTATCTCAGTCTACTTCCTGTTGTCTGCATAGCAACATATAGCAGCTACTTCTCCAACATCATGTCTGCCTGCACACTATGTCCTGCCATAGTAATAATGGACTGAATCTCTGAATTATAAGCAAGCTACCCCAATTAAATTATTTATTTTGTAAGTTGTGATACTGTAATGGTATCTCCTCACAACAATGGAAGCCCTACCTAAGATGGAGGGAAACTAAGAGGAGAGAGGGGAAACTGTGGCTTGGATGTATATAATGCGAGAGAAAACTCTCTTTTCAATTACAAAAAACAATTTTCAATTTAAATAGAATTTAAAATTCTAGTTTTCAATAAAAAAAAAAGGTGCCTCCTTGGTGTTGACAGTTATGGAGTCTACCGCTCAGGAAACTAAAGTATGTATTCTCAAACATTAAATGTGATAACTGTACTTCCTTAGCTACCAGCAGGGTCTTTTAGCAGGATTAGCTGAAATAATATATGTCAACACCTAACAAAAAGAAGCAGAGACAGAACTGCTAAAATATCTTGTTATACTATCTAATGACATCAGAACTAAGTGCTAAGATCTACAACACATGCCACTTTTAAGCATAGCATCCGCTATTGTTCTCTGAGCCACAAAGGGGTCTGGTTCTACGACTTTCATTTTCTCCTTCAAATGGGCTACAGACAGCTGGGAAAAAGTGCCGTGAGTTCACATTTCATCTCTTTGTGTGCTTGGTTAAGCATGCACGCATGCACACATGCACACACACACACAATGCACACACAATTGCAAATCACTGTTAGTCACAATAAAGGTATTATTTTCAACAAGAACATGATGATTTTCTGTCAGATTTTAAGCCATTTTACTGGGAGAAAAATAGGTGGTTCTTTGTGAAGGTAGGTCTGATTATGCCTCTAATAAAATAAAAATGTTCTGATCAAATTACTGTATGTGGCTTAATGCGCAGTGCCTTGTCTCTATGGGGAGCAAGCGTCTCTTTGCAGGGAGAGATTTCTGCAAAGGCCTGACCACTTTCTCAAAGCACTGGCTATGGATGGATGGCTGGACCTGCTCTATGTATAAGCTCATCAAAACTTGCTTGAAATGTACCTTTCACATATTTCAAAACTGACTTTTTTTTTTCTAGACGAAAGCAGGTGCATAAAATTAGCCCCGTATCTTATCTCCTGAGATATGTTATTTCTTCATGTTCTGGATTTTTCCACTTGATGTCCCCATTTCACCCTCTCCTTGTGATAATTAAATCTGCTTTGATCTGGGGCACGTGTTTGGATGAGCAGCAGCAGCAGTGTTTGGGAACATCTCATTAGACACTAATTTTCACTCATGGAAATAACAAAATGGGATATGTTGGCTTACTCATTTTCTCTCCTTGTTTGGCAGATTATTGTTGTCAGTGGTATAGCCAAACAGCAGTCATTTCAGAAGGAAAAGAGAATAGTCTAGAAAATAGCAATACCAAACTAATTTAGAGTAAAACAGAGTAAAATGTAGTGTTTTAGAATTTCTAAAATCGGTTTTTGTTTTGGTGAGAGTGAACTGTTTTTTTTAGACATTATCATTATAACTGGAACATCCTGGTCTTACAGTTAAAAATCAGAACAATTTCTGGAGCCCTGATAGGAAGCACTTCCTTCCAAATACAGAAATAGACACTTGCCTCCTTTTCCAAGGTTAGGAACTGGCAGCCAGACACATATGGCAGAGCTAATAGTCCTCAGAGTCTGCTTTCTAGAGCTTTTCAAATTTTCTCCTTTGTTTTTGGAGCATTTCCTTTATTTCACCTAAGGTCTGTGTGTGTGTTAGATATATGTATCTGTGTGTTTGCATATGTATGTGTAGTGTGTGTGCTTGTGTATGGAGGCCAGAGATCAACATTAAGTATATTCTTTGATAACTGGCTACCTTATTTTTTGAGACAGGGTTTCTCCCTGAGCCTAGAGTTCATCTAAAAAGTCCATTTTGCCCTTGATTGCTATATGTGCAAATGAAGAAAACAAATCTTCATTTTGGTTAGCTTATACTTATTTTCTTTAAAATAAATCCCAAGTGTTATGGTGTTGGTCCCTGGTTCCTTTAAGAGACAAGCCACGCCTACTCCCTCCCCCATCTGCTGAGGTAGGCTGATCTTCAGCCTGAGCTTGCTCTCTTTTCCATCTTCCTCTCAGAGAGGCAGCTTCGCTTCTGCCTCTCTCTCTACTTCTCCGCTTCCCCCTTCTGTCTCTCTCTCCTCTTCTCCTCTCTCTCTCTCTCTCTCCCTTCCCTTTTCCTCCTTCTCCCTCCATAACCCTCTGAATAAATATTCAACCTCACTCTGCAAGTCGTGTCTATCCATGTTTCTGTCTTCTTCCGGCCAGCCATGTGTCTCCCTGCCTGGGACCAGCCATTGCTCAAGGACCAGTAGCCATCTCTGCCTGGGACTGGCTGCTCTCAGGGCCCGCTGCCTGCCGCCACATGGCCCACCACCACTGTTGGGGCTACCGCTCTGGGACCTGCAGCCATCTCTGCCTGGGACTGGCTGCTCCCAGGGCCCGTTATCTACCTCCACATGGCCCGCTACCACCATATGGGACCTACAGCATTTCTGCTGCCCACTGCCCCCGGGGATCTTGCAACATTTTTTAAAAAATTATAAAACCAAGTACAAGAACAACTGTTCTTCATCCTCCCCAAGTCCCACTGCTTGATTTAAACCCTGTCCCTTCTAGCTCCAAAATGTCCTCAGCAAATCTACTTCTCGTTCTGCTTACACTGACACAGCAGACTCTGCCTGTCTATCACTCTGTCCAGGACTGTCATTGTTTCATTATGAGAGTGGCCAACACTGTACTACAACATCCACACTGTGGAAAAGTCAGGATAATACTAGAGTTCCGTCTCTGAAGCAGCTCATAGCAAAGCCAGAAAAAAGGGAGATGACAGCCATAGACCTTCTCCAAGAGCAAAGGAGGTCACAAGCTGAACTTCCCATCTTTCCACGGTGGTATTCTGAAAAGCTTGCTTATTTAGAATCTGTAGCCTTTTTATACTAAAATAAAAGGCCAGTGACATGATACTAACACATCTCATTCTCTCCCTATTACTGTCTTTGCCATAATTAATTGAACAACCAGGAGATACCGTTAAATAATTTGTGAGTGAAAGAGCTTCCTTACTATAAGTAAATGAGTTTGGGACCCTGGCATTCATCAGTCTGGACTCTGAATAAGTTGATTTTTGACTCTGCAGTCCCTTCCCTGTACATGGAGTTTCTCTGTGTCTAGAGAGCAGCTCCCAAATAAGCAGTCAGAGACTTATTATTAATTGTAAATGCTCGGTTGACAGGTCAGGCTTGTTACTAGCTAACTCTTACGTAGTGCAACATAGAGCACTGCCAAACTAAAGCTTGCACTGGAATTTGCAGCGAGAGCTTCATGAGGGCAAGGACTTCTTCTGTTAAAGGATGCTCAGGGCAGTGGAAAGACACACGGTTAGTACTTTATTACTGCTTTGTGAATGAGTGAATTCACAAAGAAGCTCAAATTCTCATTGGGCTTCAAGTCAGTCCTCTGCAGGAACGCTCCTTCACACACCATTCCCCGATTAGTAGTGTGCTCTCAAGAATAGATGCTCATCTCCTGATGCCGACATTTAAGGAGAAAATACACTGGCTATGTCTGACTGAAAATGTATTAGATAGATGTGGTGGCGATGTAGCTCTGTGGTACAGTGCTTCCTTAGCATTAATGAAGCCCTGGATTTAATTCCCGGCACTGTAAAAAGCATAAATAAAACCGTAATCTTCTTTAATTAACATTTGACTCTTCATAATTTTAAATTTGAATTCCATGTAATTCTGAAAACTGTACTATAGAAATAACTTAGCCAGCCACCCATAGCTACTGGAATTAATGTTTATTTTGCACGTTAGTAAAGTATGGGGAGAGGTTGCGCAGTCATGATGTATTACGAATGTGTGTGCTGAGGCACTTGTGTGGATGTCAGAACCAATTCTGTGGAGCAGGTGCTCTTCTTCTGTCTTTATGTGGGATCTGGGGACCAGCCTCATTTGTCGGGCCTTTGTGGCAAGCACTTTTACCAAAAAGCCACCTCACTAGCTCTGGTTATCAAAATTAATTAAGATCTCTCAAAAGATACATTTCAAGTTTTAATTACTGTGTCTAAGAGATCCACCAAACACAACAACAAAAATGCCCCTGGTCCACAGCTCCTAGCCCAAGAACAGACAGTTTCTGAAATGCTGGAGGCTGTTGTTCATGGGATTCCCAGCACCCACATGACAACCACAAGAGCACTTTGGAACTCTGGTTCCAAAGGATACAGCACCCGTTCTGCCCTCGTTTGGTACTTCATGCATATGGCACAGAGACATAGGTGTAGGCAAAATACTCAAACACATAAACAAAAAGAAAGAAATCTTCAACAAAAAGAAAATAAAACCTTGCAAGATCTTTCTTTTAAAAACAGTTTAGGGGTTAAGTAACAAAGCTGGCCTCCTTAGGTGTGTTTCACAAAGGCAGGAGGCAGACAGTTTTATTCTTGCTTCATAGATAAGGAAGGAAAGAGGAAAGGCTGAGCAGAGCTGGAGCTTAAGCAAGGTCACAGGACAGACACTGTCCCCAAGGACAGAGTTTAGCTGTGGAGCAGGAGTTCTGAGGCAAGGCTAGCTCCCACTGCCACAGGGCTGGCAGGCTGTTCCTGCTAAGTGTGCTTACACAGCACTGTGTCTCTTCTGATTTTCCTTACAATGCACTGGGCTGGGGGATGCCATGAACTCTTTGGAGAAGGGATAGCCTCAGAGTCTTGGTAAGGTTGATGTCAAGTTTGCTCAGAATTTGATTTGAATTCAGATTTGGGTTTTGGCCTTGGCTTTCTTGGTAATCAGTCCTGTGACTTCCTTTGGAATTGTGGTAAAGTAAATAGAGACGTGGGACTGGAAAGGTTTTTAAAATCTTGCCTAGCTTTAATGGTTTTACTTGGCTGAGAAAAATTAGGAAATGTGCTAAAGCTATTCTGATGTACAAAAAAAAAATTTTTTTAAATCTACACTAACCCTACCCAAAAGTCTAAGGCTTCCTTGTGTCTTTTTTAAGACTCACAGTTGGTATATTTTCTTTCCACTGTAGACTCCCAAGAGTTGGAAAAGTCCAGAGTTCAATATGCTATACCATCCATTTATAAAGTCTCTCAAAAAAATAGTAACAAAATAAGACAACAAAACCCACCCATGCTCTACAATCTGAGACTAATAGCTACAGAAAGAAAAACATAAACTGCCAAAATTGAACAACCAGGGGACTGTGTTTTTAGGCCTTTTAACACCAAACTTCTCCCTCAAATTGTCTTCTAAGGAAATAAAGTCTAACATAAAAGATGCAGTGTAGACAGAACACGAGCTCATGAAAAAAATGTGATGTAATAGTATTCTAGTGTCGCTTTATTTTGTCAAAATAAAGGGAAAATACAACAAAATCTTCCCAGACAAACTGCACACAGGAAAAGACATACAGGTAAGTTTGCTGGATTCAGGATTACGATTGGCCACTGAGTACAGTAGAATTTCCATAATTATATAATCTGATGCTGAATTCTTTCAGATTGGGTGGGGGAGTATTTCATAATCACAAAAGCAAAAACCAATAGAAACATAGTAAAAATCAGCAGCTATGGCAACAATATGTCAAATCTTATTTATTATTCTTCTGACTTTAACTACCCGCAGTGAATTCATGGCCAGCAGCCCATCTATGTCCCTCAAGAGACTTTGCTCCCTTCTTTGCTCCTCTGGCTGTACCCTGTCTGTCACTAGACCTTCTGACGTACAGAATGTAGGTTGTTTTTTGGTTTCCTCTGTTTTTTTTTTTTCTTCTTTTTTTCCTGGTTGTCTAAACCTGACTCTTGCCACATCTAAGCTGGGGACAGGAATGGAATGAGCCTAGCAACTGTTATAAAATCATCTGTGCTTGAATAGTCTTTTGTTCCTTGGGTATGGACGCCTTGGGCAAGTTACTAAATTCAGACCTTGGGTTCCTTGTCTTTGACATAAATATTAACTTCAGATGTTTTTTTGTTTGTTTGTTTGTTTGTTTTTGTGATGGTTAAATGTAGAGAAAAGGGTTGCTAATTGACCACAACCTGTACTTGCTTCTCAGGAGCTGTAAAATGTAAGCTAGGCAGATGCTACTACTTTTATTCTTACTGGGAGAGTTCTAAGGACAGAAGTAAATGAAAGAACATAAAAACAGTCTACATAACACAGAAAAGGCCCTCAGCATATCACAGACACTAATGTTCTTTTCTCACTACACATAAATTTTTAGCTTGTTGTGAATACAGTCACTGGCAGAGAATACTCATGATCTCTAAGAAAGAACTACTTTTTACATTGTAGTTCATTTTATGGCTTAATAAATAGAGAGATTCAGTTTCCCTGAATCCAAAATTGTGATATTAAATTAAATTGTAATACTAAAATCAAACTTAAAAGTCAGGGGTCAAGGGAAGAGTGGCCTTTTTAAAACCACTTGAGGGGCTGGAGAGTTCAGCAGTTAAGAACATGTACCGCTTATGCAGAACCAAGACCCAAGTTTGGCAACTATATTGGGCAGCCCATGACTAACAACTATAACTCCAGCTCCAGGAACTCCTATGCTCTCTT
>NC_022034.1:38399332-38415233 GCF_000317375.1 Microtus ochrogaster | reverse complement strand
GAAATCTTTAATAATAAATAAATTAAAAAATAAATAAATAAAACAGTCTGGACTGCAAAGATCACAAGAGTCAGAAAGATTCTTTGGTTTCAAATTCTGTCATCATGCTATTTCTGTATTAGGTTCGCATACACATAAACACCCTTGGCCTCAGTGAAAACCTGCATTTTAATAAAGATCAATAAAGGTGATGCTAAAGGCAAGCCACAGAAGCACAATGCCTGTTTTCTAGGATTTTCTTCCATTACTAAGACAATGAAAGACCAGCAAATCTTAGGTGCTTCTGGTAATCAAAACACAAGCGTGAGAGATGGTTCCAAACTCCCCAGTGAGGAGTCTTGGAGTGGGTTCACCTGGGACATTTCTGAGACCCTTTCTGCTACCCCCAGTTCCAGAATTAGAATGAAAAGTCTGCAAAGTAGATGCATATTGGGTAAAAGGTTTGCCTCCTATTCAAAAACAACATTGGCTTTCACTGTGTGTGCTGATTGCTCCTCTGAGCAGCGTGATTCCATTTGCTGAAGATCTAGCGCTAAGTCACAGCCTGGAAAAGTTCTGGGGGAGCTTTAACATTAGGAGGTGGTAACACAAGCGTTTCTCAGCAAAGAGTAGGGTTAGGTTCAGATTCAGATAAACCCATCGTAAGTTAAAGATACACTTAATGGCAATACACTCATCACAAAACTGAAAAAAAAATAATTAAGCCATCTTTTCAAATGCTGTATCTCTAAGCTCTAAGCTGAAGCTGGGAACCTCATTTGGGGGCTTGCTCTGTGAGAGAGGGAGGTGGAGAAGAAGGTCAGAGAGAATGAATATGAACTGAGTCATTATGCTAAGGATGATTAGCCAATCTGTAAATGTAAATATAGTGATTGCATATGGATTGCATATCAGGCAAGAATAAACTGATAAGCACAGCAAAACAGAAATTAGTAACAGTCCTAAAGAGAAATGTTAAGAATTAGAAGTTGCTTACTTCTAATTTGCTTTATAGTGATGGGTACTATTATCCATGGGGTTTACTTACTTATGGCTCACTGACTAGCAGTATTAATTCACTATGACCACTGTGACAAGTTAAAATAAACCTCATGGCTTAAAACCACACAGGAAAGCGGCGAGAGATAGCTTAGCAGGTAAAGGTGCTTGTCACCAAACCGAATGGAGTTCAATCCTGGGACCCACATGAAAAAAGAAGAGAACTGACTCCTACAAGCTGTCATCTGACCTCCACAGACACACACACACACACACACACACACACACACACACACACACACACCCTACAAATGTAATAACAAAAGAAAGCAAAAACAAAAACAAAAAGGACACATACTCTCTTACAGTTCTGGAAACCACAAGCCTGAAATCAGTGGTACTTGTTTGAAATCAAGAGGCAGGCATAGGTATCCCTGCTCCCTCCCCACCCTCCCCCAGTCTCTTTGCTAGCCTTTCTCAGCTGGTAGACCAGCATTTCTTAGAACCTTTTCCGCCTCCTTAAGAGACAGAAAATGAAGACTCTGACTTCCCTGTCCTGCTTCCTTCCTTGGGCAGTCTAGTTTTCCTAGGCCTCCTTATTTGCACATTTGTGACTGCCAATAGGACCCACCCAGATATCCTCCCTATCTAGAGATCCTCAACTTAGTCCTATCTTCAAGATCTCCTTTGCCTAGAAAGGGGTCAGTCCTGGTCTGAGAGATTAGGACCTGTATCTCTGAGGGTCAAGACAGGTCACAATACTCCTTAGATTTGCTTTGTTTTGTTTTGTTTTTATTGTTGTTCTTTTTAAGACAATCTCTCTCTGTAGCTCAGGCTGGCTTTAACTCAAGGTTATGTTCCTGCCTCTAGTCCCTTAAGAGATTAAGGTGTGAATCACCTTGTCTGATTTTCTTAGGATCTGTGGTGTGTTCTTTGTGTTGGCTTATCTTTTCAGAGCCGAGTACGCCAGGCAAATTACCATCAGCAGGTACCATCTCTAGCCCTAACTTAGCTTTGAGTCCTGATAGTGCACCCCATCACTGCCTTAATTCCATGGCTTGAGTCATGGCTATGCCTACAGGGTACACTGTCTAGGCCACATGAAAACGCTCTCTATTGGCAATGACTAGCAGATAGAAAGTGCATAAGGAAAACCACAGTGTTTGTGAATGGCAACTGCTCAATACTTCAGGCCACAGAGAGAATATTACAGATGTAAACTTCTGTTTGTGGTACCTCTAAAACTGCCTTTTGGAAGTGGGGATACTGAAAGAAAATTTTAATATGAAAAATTTCTAGGGGTTATATCTCACCTTCATACCAAATCACTTCAATGCTAGGTATTTGATGTTTTGATTATAGCAAAGTCAAGGAAGTCTTTCTCTTTTACAATCAAAAACTCCCATCTTTATTAAATCTGTTCTCTGACAGTTCTGTATATGAATGTAACTTGTTCTGATTACTCTCTCCTCTCATTCATCACCCTTCCACCCTTGCTAACATCTGTCACCCCAACAAGTCTCTTTCACACATTCATAGCTCTTTCTTCTGTTTTGTGACTCATTGATTTTAACCAGGTCTATGTGGTCATGGGTTTGTAACTACCTGTTAAATGGGTTTATCAGTGGGTAGCAACCAAAGACAATGACTGCCCTTCTCCCTGAACGTTTCAGTAGCCAATATCATCATGGAGAAGTAGGGCCACCGTGAGCCCCTCCCAGATCCATGATTGACTGTTGATTGGGCCAGTCTCGTACAGTCCAAGTTCAAGTACCCATAGTTACTGTTGGATCATGTTTGTGATCTAACAGCATTTTACAGATTGCTTCTCAATTGGTCTTATAGCTCCTACATTCTTTTCACTCCCTAATAGAGTTCCTTGGTACAAATGGAAATCATATTTTGATGAGGATATCATGTTTGGAAATTTTTTTATTCATAATGATTGATCTACTCTGACTATATTTAATGAATTTATATAGAAAACAACACGAGAATATCGTTTAATGACACAATTATTTTACTCGTAACAAAATTCTTTTGAGAAAACTATTTTCTTGTGTACATTTCTGTAAAAACCAAACAACACAAAACAACCTTGGAAAAGCCCAAATAGAAACCTGATAATATAAAGGGTTTTATTTCTAGCCTTTAACTCAGTGGCTCTCAACCTGTGGGTCATGACCCTAACAATCCTTCTACAGGGGACACCTCAGGCCATCAGAAAACACAGATATTTACATGGTGATTCATAACAGTAGCAAAATTACACCTATGAAGTAGCAGCAAACATAGACTCCAGAAAGAGTCATCTAACATTAAGTTTGAAATCTTTAGAAATTAGTTTAGGCAGATGGCCTCACTTTATAGCCAATGTCTTAGATGGCTTTTTCCCCAACTGTTAAGTCTATCAGTCATTCCTTTGGGAAGTACTATTGATCACAAATTGGATTGCCATAAACAGGTTGTAAAACCTGTTCTCTCTTTTCTTCTTAAAACTCATATAGAACTATAAGGATAATTTATTTATATATAAGGATAAACACAAAACAGATTTGAAAAGGAAAATATGATCCTTGCTTTCATATTTCTGAGGGCCTATCTCCAGGATCAATATCATCCCATCAGATTTTGGTGTTGTTCAGGCCATCTGTGGTCATCCCCCAAGCACACTGAACTTCTCTAACCACAAAGAACACATGTGGAATAATAGGAATAAATATATGGTCTTTTCTCAGTCCCTAGTCCCAAGATCCTAAAACACTTGAAATGCTCAGAGTAAGGAGCAGGAATGACTCAGTGCTGGGGAGGGGCAGATGCCCACAGAGATTCAAGATTCAAGATGAAGTGGATATCACAAGACCAAAGTAATTGGAGTGTTGGAGTTTCCAGCCCTGTGCTTTCAAGGCTGATCTCAGAAGAGACCAAAGAAACTGGAATAGAAATTTAGTCACTGGAGACCAATGCTTTATTCAACCAGATCAACATAAAGAAAACTACATTAAGTAACCTCATTGGTCCTGAGAGGGTTTCTGGGGTGCTGAGCCCATTAGGGATGGAAAAGTGGTGAACTTGGGTAGGGCATGGCAGCTTAGTGCTCCCTAAAATTTCATGTCTTGTCCTATTCATCTCTTCCCTTGTGCTGTTCTGGAGTTGTGCCCTTTGTAACAAATGAGTGTTAAGTGAGATCTTATCTTGAGCTAACACAAGGGCAGCCTGAGGACAGGATCATGGAAGGCCTCGAAATTCTAGCCAAGTCAGACAGAAGCCTACTGACCCAGAGACCTGGAACTTCTGACTAGCATGCAAAATGAAATCCTTATAGAGCTGAATACTTAAATCTGTAAAACCTGACTAGCTCTGTGTACGAATCAGGGACTAACACCAGAACTGAATTGAATCAGTGACACCCAGAAGGAATCAGCACCAATAGTTCAAAATGAAGTTGCCCTACATAATATAATAAGAGAAATTAAATGCTACCCAATTACATTTGAAGAAAAGAGACAAAGATATTTTAGGTTTTGTTGTGTTTTGAGGGGGGCACACAATGACTGTCTTGAGACAGGCCAATTTCCCATCACCTGGACGTACACTTCCCAAGATGAGGAGAACAAGGATCTCCTATTATGAACTCTTTGTTTGTAATTGCCACACTGCACACAAAGATGATACCAGACTTACCACTCAAGTGATTAATCCAAGTAATCAAACATCATCTCTAAGAATATATTTAGCAAGAGACCTCTATTTTTACTTTATTTGGTTTTGTAAATTGAGCCCAGACCTCATGAGTGTTAGGCAAGGCAATACGACTGAGTTATACTTCCAGCTCTTCCAGATACCTTTCTTTGGATAGCTGCTTTAAATGTAGTTCCTAGTTCAATGCCTCGCACACTACAGAAAACTGTATTAGATTCTTGACGCACCTATCTCTACTCTATCTATTTCTCTTTTGGGGGGGTCAGAGGTTCAAATACCAATAAACATGTCCTTCACTTAGCGGTAAATATGGGTATGGCTCTTCCCCAAGTCCAGAAATGAAATCCTTATAGAGCTGAATACTTAAATCTGTAAAACCTGAAATGAAATGAAAGAAACACTTGGCATAACTGAGCCCAATCCAAGGCACCTAGTCTAGTTTCCCTGGCTGCAGGATTGCCAGGCTAATTCCAAGATAACCAATGTTTAAACTCTCCCAATCCCAGGCCACCTTGGGCCTAAGTGACCTGCACATAAACACAATAACAGTGCCTGCTGTATTACACAATGGGGATTCTGAGTCAGCAGCATTTACCAAATCAAGAGTAGAAAAGACCAAAGAATGAGAGCGCTTGCATACAGACATACTGAGTCACATGTTTTGAACCTCGGACCCAAGAATATCTAGAGACAAATTTTTAACTTTCTACAAACCGGCAAATCCGTAAAAGACACGTTGATCTGTTTTCTGTTACTTGCTACTGAAATTTGCATACACGGTAAGGGTTGTTTTTTCCATGTGAATGACTCCAAAATGTAAGCTGGTGAGTCGTGCTTGGCTGGCAGAGGGAAGCTGGTGGGTTATTTTTTTTTTGGATTTTTTCGAGACAGGGTTTCTCTGTAGCTTTTGGTTCCAGTCCTGGAACTAGCTCTTGTAGACCAGGCTGGCCTAGAACTAACAGAGATCCGCCTACCTCTGCCTTCAGAGTGCTGGGATTAAAGGCAGGCATGCGCCACCACTGCCCGGCGAAGCTGGTGGTTTTTATCATATGACATTAAATTGGTGCCTGATCATGGGACACGATCATGACCAACGAATGCCAGGGGCTGGGTACAAGACTGGCTTCTCGAGTGAGTTGCCTACTTCATTTCAGCCTGTGCTTAGGTCTTGCAGGAAGAGAAAGGCTTGGGCTGAAATGAGTCTCTTGAGATGAAAGCGGAACTCTGCCAGGAGCAAACCTTTGTGGCTGTAACAGCTGAGAGTCCGGTGACCCTGGTTAAACAGCAATCCCTATGACTCAGTAACTCACCTCCACCAAGAAGTTAGCTTGGGTAATCGGTAACATATTTATAGCCCTAAACATCTACAATAATGGACAACGAAATAAATCTAACTCACATACCACAGATTCATTCTTTAAAGAATGAAAATCTACTTGGTTTTTATGAAACCTAATAGATATTTTTTCAGGGCTGAGTATCAAACCCAGAACCTCACATGTTGGTCCAGTGTCCTGCCACTAAGCTGCACCCTTAACCCTTCACATTTCCTTATAGCACAAAGAGAATAAACTATATTATGACTATCCATATGTAATAAGTATTATCCACATTTTCAATCATTTTGTTTACTATGTCTGGGGCTTCGGACACACAGCTAAGTGATTCTAAAAGAATGCTCTGGTAAAAACTATGTTTATTTTTCTAAAAAAGGCAGCCACATTTCTTTTAATGCACTTCCACAGTAAATCAAAGTTCAACTTAATTTTAAAGGTCTTTTCTCGGTATAGTTTTGATGCATGGTGCCTTTTTAAGTACTAGTTTACAGCATGGTGGTTCTTTCAAAAGTACATTATTTCTCCCAGAGTAAACAATGTTTCAGGACCTACAAGTATAAGAGGGATAAGGGGGCAAGATGTGCCTCAAGTTGGGAGCCACAGCCTTCTGTCTGCAGACAGGGCATCAGGGCAGAGTTCAGAAGGGAGCTCTCAGCTCACGCCTCAAAAGAAGCATTGGCAGAACAAGCAGGCTCCTTTTATTAGGGATGTATGTTTCCTTGGGATGTTAAACGAAAAATGCTGATAGCCAGTGCTGCGGTGGGAAACAGTCCTAAGTCCCCAGAGAACCTTATGTCTCCACTTCTACTGAAATACTGAAAGACCAGCCCCAACATTTTGTGCTTCTGAGAGTCTAGTTGTCTGTTCACTTAACTAAACAATGTGTGTTCGTTATAATTTTTCTTAACTTTTCATTTTATCTTTAATGACGTTAATAAACTCTGCATTAACTTTATGACTGCAAATCAACAAATCATGAAATTGCCAGAACCAAAAACTTTAACGAATTAGAGCCAAAATTTTATGTTGAGAAATACAGCCTCTTCTCCCATCAAAACTTCTCAAGACTGGAAGCAATGTTTATAAGATGGAAGAAGAAAAACAAAATCATTCAGAAGTTCTACAGAAACTCTGAAACCAGTAAGAGAATTTTGGTAGGTAGAACAGATGGCAGAAGAGAAAGGTGGCCTAGAGCCACACTACGCTGTGTGGTGATGGTGTAATGGCGTCTCACACACCTGACATTTAGAGCATTAGGCAAACTCAAACAGAAGCACTGGGATTTCCACTACCCTTTGGAATCCTAGTGAAGAACCTCCCACATGGAGCAGTAATTTTCCAAAGGGTAAACGTGGCACACTACTTCTCTCCAATTAGTTGTGAATTCTACGTAGTCCATCAGTCGAAACGCTTAGCATCCATAACACTAGACTTTCATAAACCTTAACTCAGGGCTTTGTATTAGCCAACAGCCAACAGTCTAGCTAAAACCATTTGTTGTGGCCCCGTAGACTCATTTCCCCACCCTGCAGAGAAATCTCAAATGTAGGAGAACTACCTAACACAACTAAGGAATGTTAAATGCCTGTAAGATGTAAAATGCCTGTGTGGCTTTATCCTGAAAAGTTGCAAAAAGATCCCAAGATTGTTTCATGAATCATTGATGGGTTTTGTTTGTTTATTTTTAATGAGTAATATATTGCAGAGATTGAAAGCAATCAAGATTTGATCAAGGAAGCATACTTTCGTATACAAAGTGACAAGGTAGGGGGCCTTTTGAAGAATTACCAAAACGATTACTCCAGAGGCACTTGACAAGAACATGGTGAGGAAACTGTTGGAAGAGACTAGAAGGGATTACCCAGCACCTTTGAAAGTCTCAGGACGAATCGTGAAGATTTGGGTTGCCAATGACGTTCATCTTACCTTCCTAGTATATTTTGGCTACAAATTAAATGGAATTCATAGAATTATTTAGTAGACAGTGTGAAAGGACTGACCCAAAAGACACACTTGTTTTAGGGAAACAAAGCATCTCTTAGAGTTAACTCTATAAACAACATATTACTACACTAGACCATGCATTCTTTCCTAGGAAGTCCTTTATATATTTCTTATGTTAAAAGACAGATGAAACAATTTAATGTCGAGAGAATGTAAGGAATATGGCTCAATAAGGATGATACATTCTTCAAAAACAAATTTTGTCAACTCCATCACAAAGGAAGGCATGTCAGGAAGCAAACGTGGCCTGATGAAGTCAGGTTTCACTGGGCAAAAAGAGGCACAGTTGCGCACACAGGAAAGTAAAAAGCAGGCAACAGAAACAACAATGAAAAGCTACAGCACCGAACGAGTAGATGTTTGTGAACATGCAAACAAGAGTTACTCAGAAGTGTCAGGTATCCTGAAAGGATGGAGACAAGGAACAGAAGACACACAGCCTGGGGCACACTGGATAAGTTAGTTATCCATGAGAGAGGCTAAGTCGGTGTACTTTTGCACCTCCAAGTCCATTCTGTGGCTGTGTCAAATAAATGTGTCAACAATCGAAAAGGACAAAACTTCCATGGCTCAGAGGAAAACGAAACCCAAGATGAAAGACCTAATCCCATAGAAAGCGGTCCTCTGAGCTGCAGAATCATATCAGTCACCTCTGGAGAGTCCCCCAAAAAATGTATAGAAGAAAAAATACAAAACTCACCTAGTGGTGAAAACATTAAAAAAAAAAAAAAATCAGCTTCTAGCAATGGTACACGGCAGCCTGATAATAACTCCCACAAAAATCAGCCGACGGGGATTAGACAATTATCTTTTGAGAGGAATGATGACTGGGTGCTAAAAGTCAGACACCATGGATACTAGAATAAGTGGAGACAAACACAGGGATGATTTTGACAGTGCTGCTGGGTTGGGTGTATCGAGACAGAGCTCACAGACTAGCATGCCAAGGTCTCAACAAGACCATGAAAATGTCTGCCCTTGACTTTTAAGAAAAAGATAGCAATGGCTGGGCCATAGAATTTAGTTAAGGGAACTTACAGACACTGCACTGACTTTTATGAAATTGAAATGTGTGATTATTTACAGTGTTGATGGTACTAACGTGCCCCAGCGGGCAAACTTTTCCAGCTTAGTCTAAAGGATGCAAAAGGTAGTGTTCAGGTAGTGTATTTCAGTCAAGCTGGGGAGAACAAAATATACTTTCAGAATTAAAAGTCAGCTTCAAAATTTTTCGAAGAATAGAAAAATGGATGAAAAAAATAGTTAAAATGAGTTTTCTCTCTGTATATTTCTAGTATAACTGTTGCCATTAGAATACAATATATTTTATCAAAAAAAAGTGATATTCCTATAAGTGCATCAATCAGACCACACGAAGATGGTGAAAATTCTGCCTCGGGTGGTAAGATTTCAAAACTTAGGATACTGAGGCTAGAGAAGAGAAAGCCCATGGAGAACACGGCACTGTCTTCAAATACATAGCAATGACAGCATATAAGAGAGAGTTAACTAGTTAAGTGTGGAGTCTAAGTAAAAAGAAAAATGGGAATATGTAGGACAGAAGAATTTAATGAAAATATGATAAATCTTCCTACTGGTTGGAATTGTTCAGATAAGGAACTAGAGACCTGGGGAATTCCTGGGGACATTCCCAAAACCAGAAAAGGTCAAGTCCACGCTGGAAAAGACCTATCGTGATGTCATGAGAACTCCAGTCCTTACAAGGGAGGCTAGACGAACAGTTTTTAAACTGAAGACTTTGGGACTCGGAATTCAGGCATGGCATTTGTATTAGAAAAGGAAGGGAAATACCAATCAAGTAAGAAGTTGACCTGAACCTGACTCTTTCAGAAAATGTTACCTCTTCTCACCCCTCAGTGTCCACAGAACGTCATTAATTATCACATATCACCTGATACTCTTAAGGACAGGTGGATTCCTCATAGGGTACTCCCATAAGTTGAGTCACTGTGAAATATCATGTTCATGAAGAGCTCCAGAGATACTCTGGAATTTTGAACACAAGAAAAGAAATGAGCTACTGTGATCAAAGCTACGTAGACTCAGCGACACCATATGTTACGTGAACATATGGTGAACACCATAGGTTACGTGAACACGTAACACAGGTCTGCTGCGGACAGCTTGCTTCCAGTTCAGAGAAGAGAACGGTGCAACAGGAGCACAATGTCCTCAAGAGATCACATTCCCACACCAGCACAGCCACGGGTAACATCAAGATCAGCTGTCTTCACTCAAGGTAGACATGAATGACTGGTACTCATCTACAGTAGGTTACACTAACTCATTGAAATATTAAAATCACTTTATAAAATCACCTATTTATTTTAAAAATTAATGTCCATAAGGAAAAATGTTAAATACCTCCAGGGGTCTCTAATTCCTAGCATGAGCTATACATCCATTTCTTTAAAGGACACATGAAAGTTCTAGTCAGTAAACTGAAACACAGAAATTCTTCAACTACCTTTAGTCAGATAATATAAGGCATATCATAACAGTATCTTATTAATAGTTATAAAAATTTCTGGAAACTAACAATTTAATTTTTAGAATTAAAATTCTGAATTTAGAATTGCAAATTTAACTACTGAAAAAATTAAATGAATTTCACAAAAGATACTACAAATGAAGTTTTCTAACTATGGAAGAGAATTACTCTAATTACTTTGACACTGTATTTCAAGGAAACAATGAAGGTAGTAGTTAAAAATAAAAGCTTTGGCATTGGGTGTAGCAGGAAGAAGACTTGGCTGTATTTCTTGCTTGATAGCGGTGTGATTGTGGTAGTTACTGTACATTCAAATCTGGTTCATTGCCTCTGAAAATGAGACAGGTAATATCAACTTCCTCGTGGGGTTGTTATGAGGATTCAGAATGGACATATTAGCAAAGCTCCTGGCACAGTGAACAGGTAGCTACAGTGATGTGGGAGTGTCATATATCAATCTGTTGATTTCATTGGTTGAGTAATAAACAAACTGCTTGGGCTCATAGCTTAGAACATAGGTGGGTGGAGTAAACAGACAGAATGCTGGGAGGAAGAGGAAGTGAGCTCAGACTCGACAGCTCTGCGCTCTGGAGCAGAGACGCCATGCTCCCGGCTCCTGGACGGACGCAGGGATAGCTCTGCTCTCTGAGGCACACGCGATGAAGCTCCGACCCAGGATGGACGTAGGCTAGAAGCTCCCTGGTAAGCCACCTCATGGGCTACAACAGATTATAAGAAATGGGCTAGTCCAGATGCAAGAATTAGCCAGTAAGGGCTAGAGCTAAAGGGCCAAGCAGTGTTTAAAAGAATACAGTGTCCGTGTAATTATTTCGGGTAAAGCTAGCCGGAGGCGGCTGGGGTGCTGGGGATGCAGCCCCACCGCTCCTATTACAACACTATAGAGAACTGACGATATCACCAATCTATACAAATAAAACTATCTAACATGTTACAGGCCCAACATGGCCAGGCTATAAATGGCCTAGTATGTCACGTGCCCTGCTTAACCAATCTTGCTCTCCTTCTGACATGACAGAGACGTCAGCCTTTTGAGCTTCCTGGGGGATGTCTGATGGATTGTCCCAATTAGTCAACAAGCATAATCTCATATCACCTCCTCAATCTTTAAAAATATCCTTTCTTGGTTCCGTCATTTCCCCTCATGGCACGGCAGGAGTTTCTGCCTTTCAGTCAGGGCTCCAGAAGAATTGGACTCCAATTCTAGAATCTTGGACTCCATTCTTATAAAATACACTTCTTCCACTTGTGCGTTTATTCAGTCATTCCTCAAAGTGGTCACTCGTGTGTGTGTGTGTGTGTGTGTGTGTGTGTGTGAGAGAGAGAGAGAGAGAGAGAGAGAGAGAGAGAGAGAGAGAGAGAGAGAGAGAACCTCATGATTTCAATGATCTGGTAAAGAAAATATAAATAGGAGCTGGAGAGATGGCCCACGGGTCAATAGTACCGTTGTTCCCCAGCGCTCACACGGCACCTAACAACCATCTCTAGCTCAGCTCCAGAGAATTCGATGCCCTATTTTGACCTCTACATGCACATTCACATACGCAGAAAAATACCCGCATAAACTAAAATAAAAATCATTTTTAAAAGATAATATCAATCTGTATATCTTAAGATTATAAAATATATTTTTAAAAATAATATATTTGCATATATATTATGTGTTTATATCTCATTTTATACCTCAAATATATTCACTTTTAAATCTATTTACTTTATATGTGTGAGTGTTTTGCCTGCATGTATGAATATACACCACACACAAGTCTGATGCCCACGGAGGGAGTGTCATGTCAGAAGGGGGCATTATGTACCCTGGAACTGGACTTACAGACAGTTGTGAGACATCAAGTAGTTCCTGGGAACTGAATTGGGACTTCTGTAAGAGCAGCAAGTACTTAACCTCTGAGCCATCCCTCCAGCACTCCCAATATACCAACTTTTATAACGGAAAAATATCCACATTGTATATGTCTGGTGCTGTGGCTCAAAAAATTCCATCCTCAGCCAGGTGTGGTGGCACGCACCTTTAATCCTGCATCAGGAGATATAGGCAGGTGAATATTTGTGAGTTCAAAGCCAGTCTGGTCTACATAGTGAGTTCCCGAGGACATCCAGGGCTAAGTAGAAAGACCTTGTCTCAAAACGAACAGAAAAAGTTAAATTCTCTGGTTATCTATCTACTTTACATGGTTGAGTTAACAAAAGCTGAAGGCAATGCTCTGCCCTTAAGAAAATGGGGCCACTGAAACGGAGATTGCTTCCTCCAGGGAGCTCAGCGGCCTGTTTAATCACCTTCTGGGAACACAGGCACTACATTAGCAGTCTGCTTTCTTCTGCTGGCGAAATTATCCCGAAACATGGCAGTGCATCTGCCTTGGAACACTCTATATAACCCCGAAAACAACCCCCTTCCCCCCGGAGCTAGCCACTGTAAAGTATATGTGCTGCACTTGTCACAATCAACCCCGCCAGTCTCCCATGGAGAAAATAAGTGGAATGACAACTGACTTCAATCATCCACAGCTGCCGCTAGATGCAGATGACTTCATCTCTCCCAAGGGTTTGCTTCATACTACAGACGTATTCTGTCTGATTAAACGTATTCAAATATGTGGACAAATTATATCTACAAAGACCAGACCTGCGATTCGGCAATGTATTTTTCTTTAGTTTACAAGAGGATAATTTGTTTTGGTTTGTTTTTCGAGACAGGGTTTCTCTGTAGCTTCAGTGCTTTAGAACTGGATCCAGGCTGGCCTCGAACTCACAGAGATCCACCTGCCTCTGCTTCCTGGGTGCTGGGATTAAAGGCCTGCAGCACTGCCACCCGGCAACAGATGAATAGTTGAAAACACAAACCAATGGCCTCTAGGTGCTTCATAAATTCAAATGGTTACAATTTGGCCATCTACCCTACCAAGTATTCTAATAACTAAAAATAATAAAAAACTTGAAAATTTTACTTATATACTCTATATTCACCTGAGGGTTTTCCATATCTAAAGGACAGGGTCACCATGCTCTATACCTAAACACTTCCTGTCTCATTTCAGAGCCCAGTAGCCACACTTCTCATCTCCCTAACATCATCCAGTCATCTATGACTTCTTCCGATAACAAAGTCAGCTGCATGTGCAAATAACAGGATGGACTGGGCCAAACAAAACCTTTTCCTTCCCCTCCACCTCCTCCTGTCTCCGCAGCACTAGGTGTTGTCTTGCTTCAGAGGAAACTTAGACGGTTCTCCACCCAACTCACTCAATTTCCCTTCGCCCCAGATCACTAAGATGAATGCTCTCTGTTGTTCACGTCTTCACTGCTTGGTTTGCTACCGAATCAAGTTTGCAAACCACGGGTCAACCTGTACCTTGTCAGGTCTCCTTAAACCTGGCCTGCTACCCATTCTGGTTCTAATTTGATTTATGTATAAGGAAGAAAAAGTGAACACAAGTAGGCCAGAGCACCGCATGCTCACTAGAGACACGCTGCCGAAGCAGGTGCAAAGACCAGAGAACACTGAAAGAATTTCACCAATCTCAGAAAGAGAAAGATCAGACATTTCTCTCATTTGTGGCTCCCAGTCTTTATATAGCCATGAGATCACGTATAAGCAAATGACATAACGGGAGAAGTGAAAATGTCTAAAGAGGAAAAGCAACTACTGAGGGGGAGGGCAAAGAAAAGGGAGGGTCGTGGGGTGTTTGAGAGGAACAAAATCAAAGTATACCATATACCTGCATGAAAATGAGAATGTCTGACGTGACATTGTATAATAAAAAAATAAAGTAAAGCGAAGTGCAAACAAAAAGTGAGCCCTAACCATCCATGCAACCTCTGTACTAAGCTGTAAACTAGGAAAGGAGAAGTGCAAAAATGTGCCCGAGCCCTGTCATCACTTTCATGAGAGAGATGACTAAGATGAAATATCCTACACTGACTAGAGACAAAATAAAAAAACAAAAAGGGAACTCCTGTCATACCACAAAAAGACAAGTCAGGAGACTCTGTTGTTGCTGTTGCCAGGCAGTCACTTTCAAGTCATCTTGGCAGACCATCGGGTCTCTAGTTTGCCCCAAAGTTCTTAAGAAAACCTTTATATGAAAAATCAGAATAGACAAATCTAGTACTTAAATATATTCAATCACTTTTTCGTTTAACTGGTGGTTCCCACTTACCCTTGTACCGAGAACTCAAAAGTTTCTATACAATACAAATCAACATGGTTTCAGGAAGAATTCAACATGGTGTAGCTAAATTAACAGTCAGATGAGACTTGACTGAGACTTGCATCCACCACCACTTAGTTATGTGACCCTGTGTTAGTGGCCTAACACAACTAAAGTGTGACCTTTGTCAATAGGGACGGTAACAGCAACTACTTCGTGGGGTTATTATGAGGTTACGTGAGAATGCAAACTAGTCTCTGACAAACAGTAATGATCTACAATGCATGACTGATGAGTACAGAACATGGGGCTAGACTTTTGTAAGGAACCGAGAAACCAGAAAAGGACTAAAAGTAAGTAATATACAAATAAGGCAGAGAAAAGGACAGCTTTACTTGATATACTCCAAGGCTGACTGTCAAGGATCCCAAGAGAAGGTTTAGAATGGTCCTCAAGGCTCTTAACACCCTCTGTATCCACTGTGGGGGAGAGGGAGAGGTTAGATGAAACTGGGAAGGCCTCAATAGGTCAGTGTCACAACTGATGATGGGTTTCCCAGAGAGATTTATACATTATAGGATATGAGGAGAACATGTTGAAGTATATAGAAAGTAAGGATTTGAGGGAGCAAAATGTAAGTAACAGAGAAATCAAAGGAAGAGATGAAGACATAAGAGGTGGGAGTAAGCCAAATGATGCTAAAACAAATGCCAGAAAAACGTTGGGACACAGATGTTACTTGTCTGAAGTCAACTTTGTTAGAAATTAGTATGGCCACACCTGCTTTTTTCTTAGGACCGTTTGCTTGAAAAACCTTTTCCCAACCCTTTACTCTGAGTAGATGTCTGTCTTTGTGATTGAGATGTGTTTCTTGCAAACAGCAGACTGTTGGATTCTGTTTTCGTATCCAATCTCTTAGCCTGTACCTTTTTATAGGTGAATTGAGCCCATTAATATTAAGTGATATTAATGACCAGTGGTTGTTTACTCCGGTTATTCTTGTTTTTGGTAGTAGAATTTGTGAGTCTCCCTTCTTTGAGATGTGCTGGTGAAGGGTCGCTATATGCCTGAGTTATTGTAGGCTGTGTTGGCACTGTTGGGTTCCTTGGGTTGCGTTTTTCCTTCTATTACTTTCTGTAGGGCTGGATTTGTGGCTACGTATTGTTTAAATTTGTTCTTAT